>NW_025871822.1:0-15362 GCF_002878395.1 Capsicum annuum
AGGCAAGGTGGTGTTTTGTTAATAGACGTGATGGCTCCAACGGCCAAGTATTGTATATATATATATGTGTGTGCTCGAGCTTATACAGGTGATTATTTCATTTTATATGTGACATGATGCTGTCCGAATTTCAGGTTGTCATAGAGGTATGCATGGGAAGTATAAGGTTATGAGATGGTTCTCCCGGACCTCCTCGGTTACGGGTGCCAGTCCACCCCAATAGGATTTGAGGCGTGACATATCTATTCGAGGTTTCGAGTGTGGATTTCTTTAAAACATATTATCACAAAGTCGTTTCTTCGAAGGTTTATTTCTAGTTCTTGCCCTTTTGATTTTCTTGTTATGGTATTTAGTAGGTGGATGTTGTGATAGTGCATTGTTTGTTGATTGGACATTTTGGTGATTGGTGCTGTCTTATCTGAATAAATAGTCGTTAGTATGAAATCGAAGATGATATGGATGGATAATTGTGCTCGTGTTTAATAACTGTCATGTATGAATGTGGGGGATCGGAATTACGAACTAATGAAGTAATGTGAATTATTTGGTTGGACTTGAAATGGATATTGATATCGTTGAATTCGGATTAATTTTAGTTTATAATGTTGAACACAATAGTAGTATGCTTAGGTCGAAATGGATAGGCAATGTAGGTTCGGGTAGGCAGAAATCTAGGATGCGATGTGTTTGATCGAATGTTTAAATACGTGTTTTGAATGTTTTGTTTAGTTAGTCAGCTTATTAAATTCAAATGTATTATTTGACCCGGGAAATGCCCCGACATATTATGTTGGATGAAGACATTCGTGGGGAAGGCTCGGGGCATCGGGTAAAGCATAGGAGTAGTTTAGAATTAGTTTAGAATAGAATAGGTTTACATTTTTGCATTTTTCATTTTTTGGGACTGTATAATTGGACTGGACATTATATTTTGGATTATTTTGTTTTGTTTGCTTGAGTGATTATTTTTGCGTGCTTTGTGTGGTTTATGGATTTGTAATGTCAATTTAGCCGATACGCTCTGCCAAGCGACCGTGGTCAAACCACGGGATCGAGGGGTGCCTAACACCTTCCCCTCGGTCAACAGAATTCCTTAGTCGTAATCTCTGTTCGGAAACCAATATTAAAGAGTCAAAACCATTTTGAAAAAGGATATCCATGGGTGACTTGGCACACCCGATTTATGCCAAGTGGTGACTCTGAGTTTTGATTGTTAAAAGTCCTTTTCGAAACAAATTTTCATCTTTGTCACTTTAATAATAAAAACCCTTTCGAAACTAAAAATTAATCTTTTGGATGTACGAAAAAGGGGTGTGACAGCTTAGAGCTGTCACACCCCTTTTTGACCAAAAAAAAGATATGTATTTTAAGTTCGAAAGGATTTTATTATTAATGTGACAAAAATAAAAAATTTGTTTCAAAAAAAAAAGAATTATTTACATTTTTTTTTCTTATTCAGAGTCGCCACTTGGCATAATCCGGTGTGCCAAGTCACCTTTGGAAAATCCTTTTCGAAACGGTTTGACTCTTAAAACTGATCCGCGAACAGAGATTCCAGCTAAGGAATTCTATTGACCGAGGGGAAGGATTTAGGCACCCCTCGATCCCGTGGTTTGACAACGGTTGCTTGGTGGAGCGTATCGGCTAATTTGACATTACAAATGTACAAACCACATAAACACACAAAAACAAGCAAACAAACAAATCACACAAAATTCAAAACAAACCAAAATAATGTTCAGTCCAAATTATACAATCCAAAATAAAAGAGGTACTGAAATATAAAACCTATTCTATTCTAAACCAATCCTAAACTAAACTCCACCCGACGTTCCGGGCCTTGATCACGAGCCTCCTTTGCGTACATGCTACTTCGGGGCATTCCCCGGATAAATCAATACAAATCCTTCGGGGCATTCCCCATCTAAATGAGTATAATTTAAAATTTTCGTGCAATAAAGTAGAAAGTACCATTCACGCACATATTCAAACACTCCAACAAATCGTTATTCCTAAATTTGCCTACCCGGCCTACATTTGCCTATCAAGTTTAACGTATCACAATTCTATCATGTTAAACATTATCAATACATCAAAATTAGTCAATATTCATTTTCCTCCATTTTTAATCCCCACCTTAATTGTGATTAACCCATTTCAACACACAATCCATCAATCGAGAATAACAAAAATCCACCAATCGAGAATAAGAAAATTCACCAATCATGCTTATCACATCACACACCCAAATGTCACCAACAGTTCACATCAACAAACAAACCACGGTATAGAATCACACCCAATCACAATCACATAAGAATTAAATGAAAGAGAAGAAAGAATTGGACCTTAAATTTAAAGCTTTCAAACTCAATGTTATTCGAATAAAGAGAGTTCGCACCCGGAAACCTTGAGCCGAACCTTAACACCAATAATCCAACTCGACAAATAATGACCCATTCACCATCACTTTTCACACCGTTACTGTTCACCGGTACTGTTCACCGGTTACTGTTCACCGACACCCCTTATTTTTTATTTTTTATTTTTGTTGTTGTTGTTGTTGTTGTTGTTATGAGAAGATTATTTTGTGATTGTTGTTATTGTGGAGAAGATGATGATCAAAGAAATGAGCCCCCTTTTTCCCTCTTAGAATTTTTCTTTTATAATGGGCATGGATTTGTTATGATGTGGGAATTTTGGTGGGTCCCCCATATATTCTTTCTTTTAGTTTGTTATTGTGAGGATAAAAATGTGAGTGGGTAGGGATGTGGAAGTTTTTGATTGGGTAGGTTGTTAGGATAAGATAAATTAGTTAGAGGTATTGTTTTTTTTGTTTATTTTTGTATTTTTGTGGGATATAATTACATGGGGTTAGACACATGGTAAGGTGAACTAAAAATGAATGAAATTAGACTTCGGGAGGGACAAAATTAGGTGTCTACATCATGCCCCCTTTGAATGTAAACACGAAGTGTTTTCAGACAAAGAAGTAAACAGCAAGACCAAATTTTGACCCGACCATTATTCAAAGAAAGAAACAAAAGGAAGAAGGACAATCGGGTCTTGACTTAAGACATCCTACCTACCCAAGTTATGAGAGAATCAAGTCACGGGTATTTCAAAGGAATGGAAAGAGAAGGACTATGCCGAGTTGGAGAGTCGCGTGAGGTTCCGTCGAGGTTCCAGTCCACGGCTCTGTTATTACATCAAAAATGAAAATTACAAGTTAAAAACATAAATGAAATTACAAAATCCTATCTATGTAGCTTCTTCTGGACTTTTGACTTGAGTTTCATTACCCTATTCTTCAGGTGGGCTCCCGACTTTCATTTTCATCAACTTGTCATTTGGCTTTCAATTGTTTCACCTCGTCGCTTAAATTTCAATTTTCTCACCCTATTCTTCAGGCGGGCTCATGACTTGATATTTTTCAATCTGCTAACTTTCAACTTTTCACATTGTTGCTTTGTTTTCAACTTCTTCACCTTTTTGCTTGACTTTCAACTTCTTCACTTTGTTGCTTGACTTTTCATTTCTTCACCCTATTCTCAAGGTGGGTTCCTGACTTGCTATTTCATTAACTTGTTGTCATGCTTTCAACTTCTTCACCCTATTCTGCAGGCGGGCTCCTGACTTGCTATTTTTCAATCTGTTTAACTTTCAATTTCTTCACCTTGTTGCTTGGTTTTCCATTTATTCGCCCTGTGCTTCGGATATGCTCCTGAAATTACATCAAAACTAAAAATAAAATTATCCCAAATAAATATTATTATAAAGAGGTTTTATTTGCCAGAAAAGTAAAGTTTCAAAAACAGAAATTGAATTTTTGCCCCAGTATATCATCAGAAGACTTTTGGAAAAGTCACATCATACCTACTTGCATGTTGTAATAATGAATCAAGACTCTGACCAAGAAATGCATCTCTTGAGAGTACAATTGAATACGCAAGACTAGGAAGTGTGTCTCCTAAGAATTAAAGTGAGGGATTCTAACTAGAAGTGTGTCTTCTAGAGATACAAGTTTAAGTTAAAAATGTGTCACCTGACAAATGAAAACTAGCAAGGAAGTGCGTCTCCTAAGGATTAAGTGCAATAACTCAACTAGAAAGTGCATTTTCTAGAAATCAAGACTCAAGTTAGGAAGTGCATCACCTAAAAATCAAAATTCGAAATACCCAATCAAGGAAGAGTATCTCCTTACCAATGTTGCTTAAATTATCAAAACAAGGAAGTGCATCACCTAAAAATCAAAATTCAAAATACCCAATCAAGGAAGTGCATCTCCTTACCAATGTTGCTTGAATTATCAAAACAAGGAAGTGCATCTCCTTACCAATGCCGCTTGAATTACTCAAATAAGGAAGTGCGTCTCCTCACAAATGCTTCTTAAATTAACCAAACAAGAAAGTGCATCTCCTTAGAAAGGTTTTCATGAATTAACCAAACAAGAAAGTGCTTCTCCTTACAAATGTTGCTCGAATTACCTAAACAAGGAAATGCATCTCCATACAAATATTGCTTGAATTAACCGAACAAGGAAGTGCATCTCCTTACCAACACCGCTTAAATTACCAAAATAAGAAAGTGCGTCTCTTTACAAATGCCGATCGAATTACCAAATAAGGAAGTGCGTCTCCTAACAAATGTCTCTTGAATTACTCAAACAAGGAAGTGCGTCTCCTCACAAATGTTTCTTGAATTAACTAAATAAAGGAAGTGCATCTCCTTACAATATTGCTTGAATTGTCCAAAAAAGGAAGTGCGTCTCCTTACAAATGTTGCTTGAATTAACCAAACAAGGAAGTGCATCTCCTTACCAACACCGCTTGAATTACCAAAATAAGAAAGTGCGTCTCCTAACAAATTTTGCTTGAATTAACCAATCAAGGAAGTGCGTCTCCTTACAAATGTCGATCGAATTACCAAATAAGGAAGTGCATCTCTTAACAAATATCTCTTGAATTACTCAAACAAGGAAGAGCATCTCCTCACAAATGTTTCTTGAATTAACCAAATAAAGAAAGTGCATCTCCTTACAATATTGCTTGAATTGTCAAAACAAAGAAGTGCATCTCCTTACAAATGTTCCTTGAATTAACCAAACAAGGAAGTGCATCTTCTTACCAATACTGATTGAATTACCAAAATAAGGAAGTGCGTCTCCTAACAAATTTTTCTGGATTTACCAAATAAGGAAGAGAGTTTCCTTACAAATATTGCTGGAATTACCCAAATAAAGAAGTGTGTTTCTTTACAAATGTTGCTAGAATTGCCAAAAGAAGGAAGTGCGTCTCCTTACAAATTCCGCTTGAATTACCATGGGTTTGAATACAAAATATGTGCAGCAACATTGCCTCTTGCATTTGTAGAAGTGAGAATATTACGGCCCTTGATGTTTAGGCTTTGAAATCCTTGATTCGAAGGTAACATGTGTTCCTATTTCATACAAAGAAAACTTGTTAGTTTAAGAACATGGTGGTTGGTTTGTGGCTTTGGTTTTTATGGAAATCGCTCTTGCCTCTGTCACATTAATCTTGCTTTCGACCATTAGCATATGCCATTAACTTGTTGCATCATTAATACGAACTCAGATTATTAAGAGTTCTTCTGAAATAAACACAGTATCTTTGCTTTGCCATGCTTCTCAGATAAACTCTTTGACCCTTGGTATTTTCATGAATTCCCAGAATTTTCTGTTGACACAACTTTCTTCATGTCTTATTTCGGCTCACAATCATGTTTCTTTCATGTGCTGGCCTTTTGTCTTGCTTTCTACAATTGAAGAAGCTGGTAGCCAGTTTTGAAATCTTTCTCACTTATTTTGATAAGGACTTGACTTAAAGACAAGAAAAAAAAATGACAGTGATTTTTATTTGAACAACTGACCCAAGAAAAATAAAAATAAAAATATAAAGAAGAAAGAAAAGACAATGAATGTCCCCATTTGAAACAAAGAAACGAAAAATTTATCTAAAAATGACTGTCAACTCTAATGATTATGCCATGCATTTTGGATTAATCTGCCTGATCTTTCCATCCACACCTTCCACCAGTTGTTGTTGGGTTAATGGACTTAAAACTGAGTTTCTTCCTTGGGCCAATTACATTCAGAGACCTCATTCGGCTAGTGGCACCTTGAAGGGTTTTCGCCAACAAACCTCTCTTATTTTTCTCTCAGCTCACCATCATCTTATGGTGCCCGTAAGGGTTTTCACTAGAAGACTCTCTCATTTTTATTTCTCTCAACTTACTATCGCCTTACGGTGCCTGTGAGGGTTTTCACCAATAAGACTCTCTCATTTTTATTTCTCTCTTGATTTCTTGTGCTGAGGAAGACAGGTAGTTCTCAAATACATCATCATATCCCTTGCATTCTTTGCCTTAACATCCCCAAAGATTGATCTAAAGGTCTTTCTTTAGTTGTAACTTGGCTTTTGGATAGGGTTAGAAAGAAAGGATAGCATGAGGCCCAAACGACACTTGAAGTGGGTTAGGACTTATAACTTTTGGAATCGACTCAAACAATGAGGATTAACTCATGCCCCAGTTTCTTTTGGCTGGGTGATTCTAAATTGTTTATTTAGTTGGACCGAGCCCTTAGTAGGGCAGCCTACGTATCTCAACCCCAAGAGAGGAGAATCAAGTCACGCGTAGTTTTGGCAGCTTGTTCTTTCACTTGATTCTAATTTTTTTTTCTTTTGTTGACTCTTTTCTCTTTGGATTTTTCTGACTCTATTTGTCTTGACACTTTTTTTCTTTTTGGACATATTTTTTTCTTCTCTTTCTTTTTTGAACTTTTTCTGAATCTATTGTTTCGCTCGACACTTTTTTCTTTTGAGCTTTGCTGACTATATTGATTCCAAAAGAGGGATATAAAATAAAATAGGACTGAATCTCAAATGGGGTAAACAAAGAATGACACGATGTTTGGATAGCAGAATGAAATGTCTTCGTCATATCAATCCTTGAAAATGCAAGTACATATCATGTAATATGAAAGTGAGAGATGAAGATCATTTGCGATATCTTTTTAAGCAGATTGAGTCTGTGCGTCACTACTTCTTCTACAAACTCCGTCTTTGTTGTACATTCCTCACATCGAATGACTCATGCTTTCTTAGAGTTGCTTATCTTCTTGTTTCTCTTGATATAGGGATCATACGTCCACTGTTTGACCTAATTGGGACATGCCTTTCGATTGACGACCAAGTTGTTCTTGTGATTCTCTAAATAATTGCCTTAACTTGTCACCAAATGTCTCAGCACTGTATCTATTTTCTCATATGCTCTCTTTTTCTAACTTTAACCCTCTGATTCAATATTCATACTTAAACTGGATTTTAAGATCTGGTTGAAAATTTCACTAGCATGTCATATCACTAGAGTCAACACAAAATGTACTATGTAAAGAAAACAAACAAACAACACATATTTAAAACACAAAGGAAAATGAGACACTTCATTTAGTCAAAACAAAAGATAGAAGAGTTTGAACATAAACAACAAAAGGACAAAACAAGACAGCTCCCGAACTATAACCCTGAAATAATTTGGAGAACAGAAAATAAAACAAAATAAGCTACCAAACCCCTTCCAAGTAAGGAAAGGGGTGACTTCTCAATTGCAGCCTGACATCTTAGCCACTGGTTTGAATATCAGCATGACTAGAGTTTTCCTCACTGTCAATGTTCTGCACCATGATTGATTTATCTTAAATCATCTTTTCAATTTCTCTTTTCAAAGCATGACAATCTTCAATACTGTGACCCTGAACATCAGAATGATATGTACATTGTACATTAGGATCAAAACTTCTTAAATATGGGTCAGGAGTATACCCAAGGAGAGGAGTGATCATGCCCTACTGTACCAATCTCTGAAATAAACTTGCATACGACTCTCCAATGGGTGGGAAGCTATCCCTCAACTTCTGTCTCATTTCATTATTTGGCTTAAATTAAAAACCAGGCCTAGAAGGGCTTCGGTAAGTATGTGGAGTTGAAGGATAACTCGGTAGAGTTGGGGTGCGCCAGTGTGGGTAAGATGGGGTTAAACATATGGTTGCGCATTATACAATTGATATGGAGATGGGGAAATGAAATATAATGAATTTTAGGAAGGATTCTGTGAAACTTGGCAATAAACTTGGGTTTAAGCCTGTGGGTAACGATGGTATGGTCCTCTTGCCCGTGCCTGTTGTCCAACTATAATAGCATATGCACCTTCCTCATTTTTCTTTCCTCTTAACACTTCTCGAACCTTTTTTAATTGCTTGAGTAGTAGCTTTCAATGTTGCAAAACTCACAATGCGATCAGTCTTATTTCCATCCTCTATCATCTCCCCCATTTTGAGGACCTCAATAAATGGCTTGCCTAATGTAGGTAACAAATGTTGATAATATGTTTCATCTTGCGCTTGAATAAACACCTCTACTATCTTGCTTTCTTTCATTGGTGGTTTTACTCTAGCAGCTTGTTCGCGCCATCTTATCGCATACTCCCTTAAACTCTCAGTATTCTTCTTTTTTATACCAGTTAGGGATTTTTTGTCAGGTATCAACTCCACGTTGTATTGAAATTATTGCACAAATCCGTTAGCTAGGTCATCCCAACTAATTCACTTATCAATGTCTTGGTCAACAAACTATTCTGAAGCTAGACCTGAAAGACTCTCACCGAAATAAGCCCTGAGTAGTTCTTCCTTCCCTCTAGCGCCCCTTAGCTGGTTGCAATAGCGTCTCAAATATGCTACAGGATCACCATGTCCATCATACTTCTCAAACTTCAGCATTTTAAAATCAAAAGAAAGATGTACATCTGGAAACATACACAGATCTTTATATGAGACATTTTTTGTACCCCCCAAGTCCTTACAAGTTTTTCATAGTCAGTTCCAAACTTCTTAATTTTCTGGCTATTTCTTCTTGTTCTTTTGTCATAACAGGCTTCTCAGTATTTAGAGGGAATTCAGGCAATTGAGGGCAGTCGTAAGGACCAGTCAACTTAAATGTAGGCTCGAGAGCGTAATGCTGATCACTAAAATATTCAATACAGGGTCGCTTGTAGAGTGAGGAATCACAACCGTTGGATTGACATTAAAGCAGGAGCTTCAGATGGGAGTGGGGCTGCAAAAGCATGAATAGCAGCTGGAGCCGAGTATATGGTAGTCTTGGATTGGGGAGTGAGGAAATGAACTTTGGAAGTGGTTGGATATTGTTGCCCCGGAGTCGATCCTGATGCATGTTGTGGCATATCAACAAAAATGGGAAATTGTGCATGTGACACGGGAATCAAGCTAGAAAGATATTCCAGATTATCAGCGGGAACTGGAGGAGGCGACAACCCATTAGCCCAAGCTCGATGAATTTCTATTATTTGCCGCCTTAATTTCTGAATCTCTTCATTATCTCCTACATTCTCATTCCCCGAACTCCCTATCTGATTAGTGACAACCAACTCGGTATCCTTGTTGGCCATAACTTCCTCTGTGACTTGGATCAATATGGAGGACCAGCCAAAATGCCACAAACCAACCACCTTAAACTAACTGGACAAGAGATAGCAAATGGTTAGAGTTCAACAGTTTTTCAAAACCTTTTTTTTTCTTGAAAAGATCACCGAACCCAAGAAGGGCGCCTATGTATCTCACTCCCGAAAGAGGAGAATCGGGTGTGCATAGTTCGTGAAGTCTTGCCAAAATGGCCAATTAAACTCTTTTTCCTTTTCTTCTTTTACTCTTTTTTTTAAACTTTGAGAAGAGAAAATAACAAATTGTCAAAAGAATTGACGAAAATCTTTTTGAATTTTTCAGCTTTAACATCTCTATACAATATGAAACCTACGATTACCAAAGAAAAATCTTTTTGGATTTTCGATTTTGAATTTCATATGAAAATGAAACTTGAAACTATTAAAGAAAAATCTTTTTGTAGTTTTCTCTTGAAGATGTATATGAAATACCTACTCTAAATGAAGAGTAAATAATTTTTTTTTTTGAAATAAAATCCCGAACCAACAATAGGTTGCCTATGTATCTCATATCCCGAAAGAGGAGAATCAGGAGTGCGTAGTTCGTCCAGATTGGACAATTAATGATTAACTAATAGATTCACCCTAACTTAAGAGATACAACCAAACACAAACAAATAAAATCTTTTTTGGATTTTTAATTAGACACTTCAACTAAAACTGACACCAACAATTACGAAGAAAAATCTTTTTGGCATTTTTACTATATAAGAATGTACAAAGCCCCTATTGAAAGGAAAAAATATTTTTGGTGTTTTCGAATTATGAATGCTTACAAAAGAAATAAAAGAAAAAAATTTTAACGTTTTTGATTTTGTGGGAAATGAGTGCAAAAAGTAAAAAAAAATATTTTTTTTTTTAATTTTTGAATTGTGAAAAACAAAAGTCATAAAGAACCCTAAAAACTACCAAATCTTTTTTTTTCTTCACTCTTTTTTTCTTCTTTTTTTTTTCAACAATATCTTGCCTACACACTTTGCTTCTAACTCATGTTTTTGCCCAAACCAGTTGGTCAAATAACCTCGTTACCCTCAAAGATGCAACATTTAGCACGTAGGGATGCCTTAGAGGTGAGTCTCCTACAAAGGGCTAAGTGAGCCCTGCTAGGTCTTCAATATGATGCACATAAGCATGACCTAAAGGCTGACCTACGTTGGGGTTCACTAACAAGGCTGTTCGGGGGAGCATATGGTCGATAGTGGTTGCTTAGCTTTCCACCTACTCCATACATCCAACGGCTCCCCCCTAAAATAAAGGTGACTCAACTAGAGTTCGTGCGCACGACGTGCGCTCTGAGACTTATTGCGGAAAGAATGACTCGGGTTATGCACATGATGTCAGATATAAAAGCAGTAACACATAGGATAAATGTTGTAAATAAAGAGCACGAAAATACACAAAAGTGAAAACACAAACAAAATCACAAACAATGCTTATACACTCGTAGTGCCAAACAAAGTCGATACGACTCCAAAAAAGCTCGGATTTTGAAATTGTCCCCAGCAGAGTCGCCAGATCTGTCACACGCCTTTTTGACCAAAAAATAGATATGTATTTTAAGTTCGAAAGAATTTTATTATTAAGGTGACAAAAATGAAAAATTTGTTTAAAAAATAAAGAATTATTTATAATTTTTTTTCTTATTCAGAGTCGCCACTTGGCATAATTCAGTGTGCCAAGTCACCTTTGGAAAATCCTTTTCGAAATGGTTTGACTCTAAAAACTGATCCGCGAACAGAGATTCCAGCTAAGGAATTCTGTTGACCGAGGGGAAGGTGTTAGGCACCCCTCGATCCCGTGGTTCGACCACGGTTGCTTGGTGGAGCGTATCGCTAATTTGACATTACAAATGTACAAACCACATAAACACACAAAAACAAGCAAACAAACAAATCACACAAAATTCAAAACAAACCAAAATAATGTTCAGTCCAAATTATACAATCCAAAATAAAAGAGGTGCTGAAATATAAAACCTATTCTATTCTAAACTAATCCTAAACTAAACTTCACCCGACGTTCCGGGCCTTGATCATGAGCCTCCTTTGCGTACATGCTACTTCGGGGCATTCCCTGGATAAATCAATACAAATCCTTTGGGGCATTCCCCGGCTAAATGAGTACAATTTAAACTTTTCTTGCAATAAAGTAGAAAGTACCATTCACGCACATATTCAAACACTCCAACAAATCGTTATTCCTAAATTTGCCTACCCGGCCTACGTTTGCCTACAAGTTCAACGTATCACAATTCTATCATGTTAAACATTATCAATACATCAAAATTAATCAATATTCATTTTCCTCCATTTTTAATCCCCACCTTAATTTATTCTCAACCACGTGATTAACCCATTTCAATACACAATCCACCAATCGAAAATAACGAAAATTCACCAATCATGCTTAGCACATCACACACCCAAATGTCACCAACAGTTCACATCAACAAACAAACCACAGTATAGAATCACACACATTCACAATCACATAAGAATTAAATGAAAGAGAAGAAAGAATTGGACCTTAAATTTGAAGCTTTCAAACTCAATGTTATTCGAATAAAGAAAGTCCGCACCCGTAAACCTTGAGCCGAACCTTAACACCAACAATCCAACTAGACAAATAATGACCCATTCACCATCACTTTTCACGCCGTTACTATTCACCGATACTGTTCACTGGTTACTGTTCACCGGTACTGTTCACCAATTACTGTTCACCGACGCCCCCCCCCCCCCCCACCCCTTTTTTTTTGTTGTTGTTGTGAGGAAGATTATTTTGTGATTGTTGTTATTGTGGAGAAGATGATGATCAAAGAAATAAGCCCTCTTTTTTCCTCTTAGAATTTTTCTTTTATAATGGGCATGGATTTGTTATGATGTGGGAATTTTGGTGGGTCCCCCATATATTCTTTCTTTTAGTTTGTTATTGTGAGGATAAAAATGTGAGTGGGTAGGGAGGTGGAAGTTTTTTATTGGGTAGGTTGTTAGGATAAGATAAATTAGTTAGAGGTATTATTTTTTTTGTTTATTTTTGTATTTTTGTGGGATATAATTACATGGGGTTGGACACATGATAAGGTGAACTAAAAATGAATAAAATTAGACTTCGGGAGGGACAAAATTAGGTGTCTACAATACTCAAATTAGAAGAATACTTTTCATTACTTAAATAAATATAATATTATATATATTGTAACTTCAAATTGTGTACATTAACATGTAATGAAGTTGTACTTAAAAGTTTATTTGAAATTGGAGAATAATTATATTATTATACTCATACATATTGTAGTATGTTTTTCCTTTACCATATTATATAAAGTGTGTTTTTGAGTATCAATACTTCATTACACTTAATTTTGCACATCATCATCATTATTATGGAACTCATAAATAGGCTCTTAAATTTATTGAGTTTTTTCGTTGACATCTTAGTTAGGCCATGTTTCTGTTAAACCCCTGAACCTTTCATAAAGAGTGTGTATTAAGCACTTTTTCATATGACCATAGAAAAAATAGAACGTGTGAAGTTTACACATGGGTGACATGATAAATACGCTAGTAAAATAAAGACTACTGATTTTGAGAACAAATAATCCAACAAAAAAAGTCAAAACTTTTGTGTCAAATATAATGGAATTTTTAAAATCCATAATCTCTATAGGTCTTCTTCTTTCCCGAAAAAGACCCTTATTTCCTTCAAATAACAACCAACATTCAAAAATTAATGTATCATTTTGTTAAGTACTATATTTTTAGAATTAAGCAAATAATATCTTTTATGATCACTAGCTCAAAAAAGGTAGATGCATAATGAAAAATTCAACAATTAATAATTTGTTCACACAATAATTATGTACGCATAATAATTGAGTTATATATATATTTTTATTGATTAACGCAATATACACGTGCATAGCACGTATAATTGACTAGTTATTTAATAAATACAACATATGATGTTTAAAAAAAATTATTAAATAAATAATATTAGTTATGTAATATTCAGAGCCCAATATAGTATCTTAGTGTATATGTATCTAGATTGAAATATTCTAATCTTAAGATATAAGGCATAAGTACTCCCAAATTATATTCAAAGTTGCTATGACAGACCTAAACTTTAAGGGTCCTATTATCCTCTTCATGTTTTCTTTATTTTTGTACTGACATATGGTTGTCAAGTCAGCAAGAAAGAGATACTACAAAATATACTGGAGTAAATTCATGAATGATGACCCATGTTTGAAAAATTGCCTACAAATATCACTTTTATTTTATTTAGAACAAGAATATCATCAACTTTTCTTATTTTTCTTAAAATATACTTAACACCTCAAAATCCTTCTCTCTCCTACTTGGAATGTCATGTCATAAATATTTCTTTTTTTTTTATATAAATGTATAACTTATCAAACTTATTTAACTAAATTTTTATCCTATTTTTTTTAAAAAAAAAATTACACATAATTTATTAATGATTGAAGATTAATTTAATTACACCAAAAACTTGAGTTATTTTATTTGATATGTACTTTTCAAAGTTTCTTTTATTTACTTATTTATTTCACCACTTAATAATAGTTTTAAAATACAAGTACTTATACGAATTGGTACAATAATTTTTTTAATTTATTTTATATACTAAAAATTCTTAAAATGTAAAAGAAATAAAATGATGAATTTCATATTTTAGACATTAATTTAGTTATTTATATGAGAATGAAAGAATAAAATCTCCTTTTCTGAAGGAAAGAAAAATTATTTAGTCTTGAAACAAATTAACTTATTTAAGAAACATTAACAAAATGATCCCATCTTCAATACTGTTACAAATAAATTTTTAAAATATCACTCAATCAATTATTGATTTTTTTTGTGGATTTAGAATGAAGTACAGGTATAAATTAGCGTTTAATCATATAATAAAATATAATATAATATAATGGTAAGAAACTAAATTAAAAATAATAATTTTTTTTTAAAACTTTTATGTCTTATCTTACAGATTTACTTGATTTATCTATGGACAATTACTTGTGAGAAATCTTCAAGAAAAAAAAATCATCTTTTCATTATATATTTATCAAAAATTATCTTGCATAAAAATTTGTAAGTAATCTATGTCCAAATTAAAATTTTTAGATAATAATACATATTAAAATTTTCTTCTTGAATTTTGTTTGGCAACAAAATAGACCGTAGATTTGCTATCGATATTTTTAAATAACAAATTATATTCTTTTATTCTCTATTACTCTATATTTGAAGGTACTATAATATCTTTGAATTATATTAATCCAAAAATTCTTTTGTATAATTCAAAAAAGTGGATTTGATTCTTTTTTTCTCATATAAATAAAAATTTTAATGTCTAAAATATGAAATCCGTTGTTTTTATTTATTTTACATTTTAAGAATATTTAATATATAAAATAAATAACAAAAAAATTAAATGAGTACCAATTCTTATAAGTACTTGAGTTTTAAATATTATTAAGTGGTAAAATAAATAAGTAAATAAAATAAACTTTGAAAAGTGCATATCCAATAAAATAATTCAAGCTTTTGGTGTAATTAAATCAATCTTCACTAATTAATAAATCATGTGTAATTTCTTTTTTTTTTTTAAAGGATAAAATTTTAGTTAAATAAGTTTGATAAGTTAAATAGATAAATAGATCTATTTATGAAAATAAGAAAGAAATTTAAATGACATGGCATTCCAATTAGGAGAGAGAAGGTTTTTGAGGTGTAAGTATATTTCAAGGAAAATAGAAAGAGTCGGATGATATTCTTGTCCTAAATGAAACAAAAGTTATATTT
>NW_025871823.1:0-4647 GCF_002878395.1 Capsicum annuum
TCTTGAAGTTGGATGTAGGAGCTTAGGGTTTTCTTTTTGAGGGAATTTGATGAAATATAACATATAATGCTTCTAATAGGCTTTAATAGAGGGTTTGGATGGATTTTGGGTGAGGGGAATGACCAAAAAGCCCCTAAAAATCAAATAATTCTCGAATCTGTCCTTTGGTGGACTATTTTAATAGTCTGAAGTAGATCAACCATAATGTTTTACTCCGATATCCAAATTGTATGAAACTAATTTCATTAGAAAGAGGACTCTCATATATTTACTTTGATATATAGTATCTCGCCCAGATCATTGTGTACGAGGAGTTATGATTGTTTGAAGTTGACCCAAAAATTCGCTTTTGATAGGCTAAAGTAGATAGACCATAACCTTTTGCTCCGATAGAAAAATTGGATGAAACTAATTTCATTGGAAAGAGGACTCGCAGAGCTTTCCGTTGATATATAGTAGATTACCCAGATCATTATGTACAAGTAGTTATGATCGTTTAAAGTTGGATCAAAAATACGCCAGGCATCAGTACTTTTTCCTGCACATTTTACTGTTCACTACTATTCACGGTTCGATCGGAATGTTCATAACTCATCGCTCGAGTGTCCGTTTTTGATGATCCACATATCGTTGGAAATCTTATAAGATACTCTACGGAATGGTGGGTCATAATCTAAGACATTCCACACGAAAAATTTATAATTTATTCTAGAAGATAGAACCCAACACGTTTACGCACAAAATTTCAAAGAAAAATTTTCCGGGGTATTACATCATCCCCCCCTTGGAAACATTCATCCTCGAATGATGGTAGACATGCCAAGATTAGATAGGGAATAGAGCATACAACTGAAACCATTCGTTAGACTCATCACGACATCGTTTCTCACTCCGAATGCAACATAGAATGCATAAATTCAAGAAACTACAGCTGAAAACATAATAAATGACAGCTGAACTGCTGCAACTTTTATCAAAAGTGCATGATTTAGGAAAGAACGGTACCTTCGTCTTGATCGGAGTTCACGAAAGATAGGTGCGGGTACTTGGATCGTATATCCGCCTCAGCTTCCCAAGTTGCACCCTCAATAGATTGGTTTCGCCACAACACCTTGACCAAGGGAACTTCTTTGTTCCTTAGTCTTCGGACACTGAAATCAAGAATCTCAACAGGAATCTCATCAAAAGAAAGATTTTCTTGAATGTCAGGACTCATAGAGGAATCCACTACCACAACATTGTTAATATGCTTTCTAAGCATGGAGACATGGAATATTGGATGAACAAAGGACAACTCGGAAGACAACTCAACCTCATAAGCTACCTTACCAACACGGCTAAGAGTTTTGTAAGGACCAACATAACGGGGACGAAGCTTCCCCTTCTTTCCGAATCTCTTTACCCCCCTCATGAGTGAAATTTTCAAATACACTAGGTCACCAAGTTCAAACTCAAGGTCTCTCCTTCTAACATCCGCATATGACTTCTGAAGAATCTGCGCAGTTTTCAACCTTTCCCTAATCAACTTAACTTTTTCCATAGCCTCAAATACCGAATCAGGACCACTCACAACCGCTTCACCCACCTCGAACCAACCTATGGGTGATCTACACTTCCTCCCATATAAGGCTTCAAACGGAGCCGTGCCAATACTAGAGTGGAAACTGTTATTGTAAGTAAACTCTATCAACAGTAAGTGATCATCCTAACTTCCCTTAAAGTCAAGTGTACAAGCTCTCAACATATCCTCTAAGGTCTGGATAGTCCGCTCAGCCTGACCATCAGTCTGCGGATGAAAAGCAGAACTCAAAAGCACTTGGGTACCAAGACCCTTCTGAAAAGCTTTCCAAAATTATGAAGTGAACTGAGTACCCCTATCCAAAATAATAGACAAGGGAACTCCATCCAGTCTGACTAGCTCTCGGATATACAATCTAGCATAATCCTCAGCAGTATATGAAGTATGAACAGGCAAGAAATGAGCAGACTTAGTCAACCTAACAACCACAATCCAAATGGAATCATGATGGAGTCGGGAAGGAGGTAAACCAATCACGAAGTCCATATTTATCTCTTCCCACTTCCAGGTGGGAATACTAAAATCTTGCATCATACCACCAGGTCTTTGGTGTTCAACCTTAACTTGTTGGTATATTGCACACGTAGCTACAAACATTGCTATATCTTTCTTCATGCCACTCCACCAATAGATTTCCCCAAAGTCTCGGTACATCTTGGTGGCACCAGGATGAATAGAATATCGCACCCCGTGCACTTCAGCCATAGTCCTCTGTCTCAGATCATTAACATTTGGGACACACAATCTACCCTGCAATCTCAACACACCATCTCTCCCTTAGGAGAAAACCTCTACTTTTTGGTCCTTGACTGACTCCTTCAGTCTGACCAAACTAGCATCTAAGTATTGTTTTTCCTTCACTTCCAAAACCAACGAGGATTCGAAACTACTCTGAACCCCTATACTACCTTCAGCAAAGTCAAACAACCTAACCCCAAATCTATCCAAACAATGTACATCACAAGCCAACTCTTTCTTACCTTCTACCACATGCGAAACACTACCCATGGACACTCTACTTAGTCTGCCACAATATTAGCCTTGCCCAGATGGTACAACACACTCATATCATAGTCCTTTAACAATTCTAACCATCGTCTCTGCCTAAGATTCAATTCTCTCTAGGTAAACACATACTGCAGACTCTTATGATCAGTGAAAACATCAACATGGACACCATACAAATAGTTTCTCCATATTTTCAAAGCAAACACAACAGCAGTTAACTCAAGGTCATGGGTGGGGTAATTTTTCTCATGGGATTTCAACTGTTTAGAAGCATAAGCTATCACCTTACCCTTCTGCATCAATACACAACCGAACCCAACTCTCAAAGCATCACAGTACACCACAAAACCATCAACACCATCCGGCAAAGTTAAAACAGGGACTGAAGTGAGTCGAGTCTTCAACTCCTAAAAACTCTTCTCACAAGATTCGGACCACAAGAACATCACTTTCTTTTGGGTCAACCGAGTCATAGGAGACGCTATAGAGGAGAAACCCTCAACAAAATGGCGGTAATATCTACCTAAACCCAAGAAACTTTGCATATCAGTCGGAGAAATAGGTCTAGGCTAATTTTTAACAGCTTCGGTCTTTTGGGGATCAACTCTAATACCCTCGGAAGAAATGATATGACCCATAAAACAAACTGGCCTTAGCCAAAACTCACACTTATTGAACATGTCAAACAACTTGTGATCTCTAAGGGTTTGCAAGACAGTTCGGAGATGATCAGAATGTTCATCCTCACAACGGGAGTACAACAGTATATTATCGATGAACACTATGACAAACATATCTAGATATGGTCTGAACACTCGATTCATGAGGTCCATGAAAGCTGTTGGGGCATTAGTTAACCCAAAAGACATAACAAAAAACTTAAAATGGCCATAACAAGTTCGGAAAGCGGTTTTCGGGATGTCACACTCCCTAACTTTTAGTTGAAGATAGCCGGAACGAAGGTCTATCTTTGAGAAATAACTTGCACCTCGCAATTGGTCAAACAAATCATCTATTCTCAGAATGGGGTACTTATTTTTTACGGTGACTTTATTCAATTGGCGATAATCAATGCACATACGCAAAGAGCCATCTTTCTTTCTCACAAACAACACAGGAGCACCCCCAAGGAGAAACACTGAGCCTTATGAAACCCTTATCTAGTAGATCTTTGAGTTGCTCTTTCAACTTCTTAAGTTCTGCAGGGGCCATACGGTAAGGAGCAATAGAAATGGGCTGAAAGAGCTTGCTCGATGTGGAGGTA
Organism: Capsicum annuum; assembly: GCF_002878395.1. NCBI lineage: Eukaryota > Viridiplantae > Streptophyta > Magnoliopsida > Solanales > Solanaceae > Capsicum > Capsicum annuum. Next base: position 3,852 of record NW_025871823.1, read on the forward strand.
TATTTCTGAAAGAGGAGAGCACGAATCAATAGCAGAGAGAGACACTTTAAGCACGATAGACTTCTGAAAGAAAGAATCACACTTTTTCCTAAAATATCTTGTAGCCTCTTGCTCATAGATGTGGTGTGCTACACACCGATGATCAAGACTCTACTTAACACGGCTTGTCAGACTCCCTAGGACACCTTAAAACCTTAGGCTCTGATACCAAGTTTGTAACGCCCCGAAAATGGGTTCTGGAGCGTCACACGGTGCTTGAGGCTACGAGTAGCCCCAAGCTAACCCTTTGAGCCATTTTTATTCAGTTCAACATAGATCAACAGGGTTTCCATAAATAACCCTCAAATATCAACAGAGTAGTCATCATCCAAGAATAAAAGAATTTCAGAAAGATAACAAATTATACTTATTAGTCAACTCCCAACATCTATACTAGTCTGACAAGCCTCTAAGAAAATCAATAAAACCCACGAGCCATTGAGACATGCCCCAACTGACTCATACTCAGTTATCAAATATAAACAATTCCATGAAACCAACATCAGACATCACGTCCTCGAAACATGAGGACTCACCACAATAGAGGATATAGAACAGCATGCTCGAAGAATTACTGTCGAACCTAGAACTGAGAACCTAAACCTACATTCCGAGAAAATGCAGCCCATATCCGAAGATGTGGGTCAGTACCATGGAAAGGAACCTAGTATATGGGGGTGTATGCAGTTTTATAAACATCATCATCATAAATATTTATAAGAAATATGCAGGATGTATGAAAGACTCACATAGCCTG
>NW_025871824.1:0-1724 GCF_002878395.1 Capsicum annuum
CCAAAATGCCCCCAAAAATCAAATAATTCTCGAATCTGTCCCTTGGTAGACTGTTTTGATAGTCTAAAGTAGATCAACCATAACATTTTACTTCGCTATCCAAATTAGATGAAACTAATTTTATTAGAAAGAGAACTCTCATATCTTTCCGTTGATATATAGTATCTCACCCAGATTATTTATTACGAGGAGTTATGATCGTTTGAAGTTGACCCAAAAATTTGCTTTTGATAGGTTGAAGTAGATCGACTATAACTTTTTGCTCCGATAGACAAATTGGATGAAACCAATTTCATTGGAAAGAGGACTCGCAGAGCTTTCCGTTGATATATAGTATATCACTCAGATCATTATGTAAAAGGAGTTAAGATCATTTAAAGTTGGAGCAAAAATACGCCAGGCCTCAGTACTTTTTCCTGCACGTTTTATTGCTCACTACTATTCACGATTCGATCAGAATGTTCATAACTCGTCCCTCGGGTGTCCATTTTGGATGATCCATATATCGTTCGAAAGATTATTCGATACTCGACACAATGGTGGGTCATAATCTAAGATATTCCGCACAGAAAATTTATACTTCATTCTAGAAGAAAGAACCCAACACGTTTACGCACAAAATTTCAACGAAAAAATTCCCGAGGTATTACATCATCCCCCCTTGGAAACATTCGTCCTCGAATGACGCTAGACATGCCAAGATTAGATAAGGGATAGAGCATATAGCTGAAACCATTCGTTAGACTCATCACTACATCGTTTTTCACTCCGAATGCAACATAGAATGCATAAATTCAAGAAACTACAGCTGAACACATAATAAATGACAGCTGAACTGCTGCAACTTTTATCAAAAGTGCATGATTTAGGAAAGAACGGTACCTTCGGCTTGATCGAAGTTTGCGGAAAATAGGTTCGGGTACTTGGATCGCATATCCTCCTCAGTTTCCCAAGTTGCACCCTCAATAGATTGGTTTCGCCACAACACCTTGACCAATGGAACTTCTTTGTTCCTTAGTCTTCAGACACTGAAATCAAGAATCTCAACAGGAATCTCATCAAAAGAAAGATTTTCTTGAATGTCAGCACTCACAGAGGAATCCACTACCACAGCATCGCTAATATTCTTTCTAAGCATGGATATATGGAATATTGGATAAACAGAGGACAACTCAGAAGGCAACTCGACCTCATAAGCTACCTTACTAACACGGCAAAGAATTTTGTAAGGACCAACATAACGGTGACTAAGCTTTCTCTTCTTTCCGAATCTCTTCACCCCCCTCATGGGTGAAATTTTCAGATACATTAGGTCACTAACTTCAAACTCAAGGTCTCTCCTTCTAACATCCACATATGACTTCTGACAACTCTGCGCAGTTTTCAACCTTTCCCTAATCAACTTAACTTTTTCCATAGCCTCAAATACCGAATTAGGACCACTCACAGCCGCTTCACCCACCTCAAACCAACCTATGGGTGATATACACTTCCTCCCATATTAGGCTTCAAACATAGCCATGTCAATACTATAGTAGAAACTGTTATTGTAACCAAACTCTATCAACGGTAAGTGATCATCCCAACTTCCATTAAAGTCAAGTGCATAAGCTCTCAACATATCCTCTAAGGTCTGGATGGTCTGATCAGCCTGACCATCGGTCTACGAATGAAAATCAGAACTCAAAAACACTTGGGTTCCTTCTGAAAAGCTTTCCAAAATT
>NW_025871825.1:0-3705 GCF_002878395.1 Capsicum annuum
AAATTTGGCTAGGGTTTGTTCTTTCTCAATGATTGATGATGAAAATGAGTTTTTAAACTCATATACATGTATATATACACATATTCCCGTCCATAATATCATAAGGAATGACAAAAGTGCCTTTAAAATTTAAATAATGTCAAATCTGTCCTTTGGTGGATTGTTTTGATAAGCTAAAGTATATTGACGATAACTCTTTGCTCCGATATCGGATTTTGGTGAAATTGGTATCGTTGGAAAGATAATTCAAAGGACTTTCATTTTATATAAAGTAGGCCACCCAGTTCGTCCTGTAAAAGGAGTTATTATTGTTTGAATTTGACCCTAAAAATCTGTTTTGAGAGGCTGAAGTAAAACGAGTATAACTCGTTACTCAGATGTTGGATTTGGATGAAACCAAATGCATTGGAAATAAGACTCAAAGATATTTATTTTCATAGGTTGCAGCTCTCCCAGTTCATTATATTAAGGGAGTTATGATCGTTCAAATTTGACCCAAAAAAATGGCTGGCCTCAGTAGTTTGTGTGCAGGAAATTTTCTTGCACATTTACTATTCCCAAATATCCCGACCACCGTTTTATAGTTTCGAACGTGCTCAATTATATCTGAAACCTATCCGTGTTTGGAAATCTTTATATCATTGGAAAGCTTATTCAATAACCTTCGCATGGAACCATCGACGGGCAAATTCCGGTATAAATAAAATACAAAAATTAATTCCATATAAATAAGACCAATACACGTACTTGAATACGCCAATACTCGTACTTGAATACGGGGTGTTACATCCTTCCCCCCTTTAGGACATTCATCCTCCAATGTTAGCATAGTTATTCAACCAAAACAAGTTCAAGTCCATCATTAAAATTCACATCATTACATAAATACTATGCATATATAAAAAAAAACTTACTTGTTAATGTTCTAACTCCGTTTCTTGAACTTCTCTTCATCTTTGAACAAATGAGGGTACTTAGATTTCATTGCTTCCTCATCTTCCCATGTAATCTCTTCCCTTTGATGATTTCTCCAATGTACTTTCACCGATGCTATCTCTCTATTTCTCATCTTCTTAACTTGGCGATCTAGAATAGAAATAGGCACTTCCTCATAGGTAAGATCTTCCGTAATTTGCACATCCTCAGTAGAAGTGATATATGATGGATCTCCGATGCACTTTTGAAGCATTGACACATGAAATATTGGATGTACTAATGAGAGCTCTTGGGGTAGCTCTAATTCATATGCAACTTGTCCAAACCTTCGAGTGATCTTATACGGGCCTATATAACGTGGACTCAACTTCCCTTTATTGCCAAATCTCATTACCCCTTTTATTGGTGATACCTTCAAAAATACCCAATCACCTATAGAAAACTCTAGCCCTCTCCTTCTACTATCCGCATATGACTTGTGTTGAATTTGGGCTGTTTTCAGTCATTGCTGAATTACTTTAACCTTCTCTATGGCTTGATAAATAAGATCCGATCCGAAAAAAAGAGTTTTACCCACTTCGAACCATCCTATTGGTGATCTATACTTTCTTTCATATGAAGCTTCATATGGTGCCATTTTGATACTTGAATGATAGCTATTATTATAGGCAAACTCAATAAGAGGTAAATGATCATCCCAGTTGCCCTTAAAATCTATTACACAAGCTCGTAGCATAGCTTCAAGTGTTTGGATAGCACGTTCTGCTTGTAATCTATTTGAGGGTGAAAATCTATACTCAACTTTATTTGTGTTCCCAAACACCTCTAAAAAGACATCCAAAAGTTTGCGGTAAATTGGGTTCCCCGATCTTATATAATAGAGATTGGCACTCCATGTAATTGGACTATCTCTTTAATGTACAGCTTCGCATACTCTTCAACTGCGTAAGTGGTCCAAATTGGTAGGAAATGCGCGGATTTGGTAAGCCTATCAACAATCACCCATATAGAATCAAACTTCCGGGATGTACGAGGTAAACCAATAATGAAATCCATGTTGATCATGTCCCACTTCCATCTTGGAAGATCAATGCATTGCATATAACCTCCGGGTTTTTGGTGCTCAACTTTAACTCTTTGACAATTTGAACATTCAGCTATAAATTCTGCAATGCTCTTCTTCATGTCATTCAACCAATACATATCTTTCAAATCTTGATACATTTTAGTTGATCCTGGATGAATGAAATACCTTGAAAAATGTACCTCTGTCATAATCTTCTTTCTTAGTCCGTCTACATCCGGCACACACAATCGATTTTAGCACTGAAGTTCTCCTTCTCGCGTAAGCTCAAATGCCTTGGTCGCACCACTCTGAACGTTCTCCTTAAGCTGTAATAAAGTAGGATCTGCATATTGCTTCTTTTTCACTTCAGCTACTAATGAAGATTCCGCAGCATTATGTACGATAAGCTCTTTATTCAGAGTTTCAAGAAGGCGAACTACCAAACTAGCTAACTGGTGAAGATCTTTAATCATCCCTTGCTTTCTATAGGGGCCATCATAGCCTTACGACTTAATGCATCAGCTACCACATTTGCTTTCCCTGGATGGTATAAGATATCAACATCGTAGTCCTTTAATAGTTTAAGCCATCTCCGTTGCCTTAAATTTAGATCCTTCTGATTAAAATATATCGCAAGCTCTTATGGTCAGTATATATATCCACATGAACCCTATATAAGTAGTGGCGCCATATCTTTATAGCAAAAATAACTGCTGCCAGCTCAAGATCATGTGTAGGATAATTTTTCTCATGTGGCCGCAATTGTCTAGAAGCATACACTATTACCTTACCATGCTTCATCAATACACATCCTAAACAAATTCTGGAAGTATCACAATACACTGTATACCCTTCGGTGCCTTCTGGAAGTACCAACACGGGTGTAGAAATCAACTTGTTCTTTAAATCTTGAAAACTCTATTGGAATTTGGATGCTTTATGGGTTAGCTTGGTTAAGGGTGCTAAAATGGAAGAAAAGCCTTTAACAAACCTTCTATAATAACCGGCCAACCCGAGAAGACTACGAATCTCCGTAGGCGTTGTGGGCCTTGGCCAGTTCTTCATAGCTTCTATCTTTTGAGCATCAACCTTTATCCCTTCACTAGATACAATATGACCCAAAAATGCCACCAACCTTAACCAAAACTCACATTTATAGAACTTTGCATAAAGCTTACAATCACGAAGAGTCTGCAATGCCTGTCGTAAGTGATTGGCATGGTCCTCTTCTGATCTAGAATAAACTCGAATATCATCTATAAAAACTATCACAAATACATCTAGGAATGGCTTAAACACCCTATTCATCAAATCCATAAAATCTGCGGGTGCATTTGTTAGCCCAAATGACATAACTAGAAACTCATAATGACCATACCGTGTTCGGAAAGCTGTCTTGGGTATATCCTTCTCTTTGACCCTCACTTGGTGGTAACCTGACCTCAAATCAATCTTAGAAAAGCATTTGGAGCCCTGTAACTGATCAAATAAATCATCAATTCTTGGGAGAGGATATTTATTCTTAATAGTCACCTTATTCAATTGTCGATAATCAATACACATCCTCAGCGAGCCATCCTTTTTGCGCACAAATAATACTGGTGGTCCCTAGGGGGACATACTAGGCCTTATGAATCCCTTCTCTAGCAAATCTTTCAATTGCTCTTTCAATTCTCGTAATTCTGCTAGGGCCATTCTATACG
>NW_025871825.1:3805-5781 GCF_002878395.1 Capsicum annuum
AAATGGAAATATACCTTTTTCGTGCAGCAATCAATAGTGGCATAACAAGACGCCAACCAGTCCATACCCATTATAACATCAAAATCTACCATTTCTAGCTCCACAAGATCAACCATCGCATCACGACCACAAACAGTTACTATGCAGTTTCGATAAACCCTTCTAGCTATAATAGATTCTCCAACCAGTGTGGACACTTCAAATGGATTAACTAATAGTTTGGGTATTCTTTTGAACTTTCCAACAACCAATGGAGTAACATAAGATAATGTAGAACCGGGATTAATTAAGGCATATAAATCGAATGAAAAGATTGACAACGTACCCGTAACCACATCTGGGGAAGCCTCTAAATTCTGTCGATCCGCTAGAGCATACGTACGATTTTGAGCCCCGCTAGAACTCGTGGCTCCTCTATCACCTCTAACACGACCCATTGGTTGTGCACCCCTTCCTGAATAAGGCATTGATGATGATGATGCAATAAATAACCTCGTAGGTCGTGCCATACCCCCTCTGCCTCTTCGTGGGCATTCTCTCATCATATGCCCCGACATACCGCACCAAAAGCAAACATTGGTCCCCAACCGACATGCGCCTAAATGATACCTTCCATATTTATTACATGGCTCTCGAGGAGGTCTCGATTGGCTCATATTTCCTTGCCCTTGGTAACCCACTGTCCGCGAACTCTGGCTCTCACTTCTGTGCACAAATTGATTTCCTCTGGACCCTTGGAACTGTGGTGAGGCACTAGCTGCAGAATAAAAAGATAATGGCCTAGGTGGACTAGCAAAAAACTATGGTCTAAACCCTCCTTGGGATGCCATGAACTGCCCTGTAGATCTGGCCCTCTTGGAATATCCTCTTTCTAATTCTTGTGTTCTTCTTCTCTACCTCTGATCTTCCATTTTCTGTGCAAAAGATTGGATCCTCGCTATGAACATATCTTTGTTCAAAGCGGCAATAGTACAATCTCTAACCAGATAAGGATCTAGCTTATCCATATATTGATGAACTCCGTCATCCATAGTAGCTACAACATTAGGAGCATATCTCGACAAGGAATTAAATTGGAAACTGTACTCCCTCACGCTCATATTCCCCTGATGAAGATTTAAAAACTGATCTGCACGGGCCTGACGAATCTCGAATGGAAGATAATGATCAAGAAATGCCTCTTTGAACTCTTTACAAGTAGCTAGTGGTGCATCAATACCCCTAGATCGTTTCCAGTCCTCATACCAATACATTGCCTCCCCTTTAAATCTATACATCGCTAACTCCACTGTCTCTCTACCCGTTACATGCATAACATCAAAGGCCCTTTGAATTTGATCAATAAAGTCCTGTGGGTCCTCGTTAAGATCTGATCCAGTAAAAGTGGGAGGATCCATCTTAAGAAAATCTGGTGTTCGAAGGCTAGCCGCCCTATCTGTACCACTAGGACCCGTGGTAGGAATGTCTTGCCCTTGAGCTTGCCCAGCAACTATACGAGTCAAAAGTTGCACTGCATTTCTAAGATCTTGATCAACAGCATTAATAGGTTGCTCTGCGGATATAGTTCTCCTCCCCCTTATTTCTTCCGGACTGGAGGAAGTTTCTGATGCATGCTCAGCTGGAGCCTCACTTTGATTAACTGGTATAGTGGGTGACTTACTAGTCCCTTTTTCGGCAGCCACATCTACTTGCTTACTGGTATTCTTGCTTCTGGTAACCAGCATCATTACTATAATAAGAGAAACAAATAAATTCAGTGGTCAACTATGACTTCATATACAATATAGGCTCTATCGCACGATCTTAGACATGAAGAAAAGAAATAATTCCTAAATGTCGATAGCCTCCTATTTATCGATGCGGTGCACGACACACTAATAAACAAGAATCGACATAGACACAGCTTTGTAGACTCACTAGGACAAACTTCTCTGATACCTCTTTTTTCACGCCTCAAATCCTATTGGGGCGGACTG
>NW_025871826.1:0-1208 GCF_002878395.1 Capsicum annuum
CTGCACATTTACTATTCCCAAATATCCCGGCCACCGTTTTATAGTTTTGAACGTGCTCGATTATATCCGAAACCTAGCCGTTTTTGGAAATCTTGATATCCTTGGAAAGCTTATTCAATAACCTTCGTATGGAACCATCAACGGGCAAATTCCGGTATAAATAAAAACAAAATTAATTCCATATAAATAATACCAATACACGTACTTGAATACGGGGTGCTACAACAAGTTCGTTAAGTACATCACGAAACAACAAAGGGACAAACAAAAACTTCAACCAAGGAACATCGCGTTTATGAAATATAAAGCAATTCAGAATAATATATGATAATAGTAATTAAATAATAAGTAACAACATTAAATAATAAATAATAAAAAATACAATAAAAGATAAATAATAATAATGAAAAAAATAATAATTAAACAATAAATTATAATAATAAATGATAAATAATAAATAATATTAATATATATAATAACAATGTCAATAAATAATAATATCAATAAATAGTATTAAATAAAGCAAAACTAGACAATGTATTTTGCAAAATTGTGAGTGTGCATAATTACGTGAAAATAATTTAATAAATAAAATTATAAAAATGTCATTTTTAATTTTAGAATATTACAAAAATATGATTCTAAAAGATAATTGATGATTTATGCATTTTCTAAATTATGAATGCAATATGTCGGAAATCTGTTTGATGCAAGAAAATATGCAAAAATACTAATGTTTAAAAATTAATAATTTTGTTAAAATAACGGACTAAATGTAGTGTCCGGAGGTCAAAATTGGGTGTCAATATCACAGTTTCAAAAATGGCTTCCAATACTGACTTTTAAAAAACTAATTCAAAACAATAAATAAATAGTAACAATTAAATTTCTTAAATTCATGATATAAGAAATACAAAAATGAAGTATAAGAATAAATAAAAATTTCAACATTATAATTGAAACAATTAAATTACCTTAAATATCAACAATATCTAAACAATTCATTTATTATGAATATTGGGGAAGTATTGTCTAAAATACCAATGAATTAAGTGGACTCAATGTAAAATAGTTGAATAAACCTTTCAATCTTTTCTATTTACCCCATTTGAATTGAACACACTCCTTAATAAATTCTTTACTATTGCAAGGTTAAAAGTAATTTCACTAATATATTTTTAGTTACTAAAATTTATACATTTTTTAAA
>NW_025871826.1:1308-2604 GCF_002878395.1 Capsicum annuum
TGAATCAAGTGGACTCAATGTAAAATAGTTGAATAAACCTTTCAATCTTTTCTATTTACCCCATTTGAATTGAACACACTCCTTAATAAATTCTTTACTATTGCAAGGTTAAAAGTAATTTCACTAATATATTTTTAGTTACTAAAATTTATACATTTTTTAAAAATAATAATGATTATATTTTAATCTTTTATATAAATGAAGACTTTAGTTACTACTATTTTGTCTTATTTGAGGATATTTTCGTTAACAGCACCAACAGTAAAGGTATTTTGGTAACTAAAACCTCCAATGAATGACACTTTACCATGTGTTTTGCCTCTACTGTTTTATTTTCCTAAAATCTTCGTTCATCTTCATTTTCTCTGTTTTTCCTTTTCTCCACTGTATTCCTTGCGCACCTTGACACCAAAACACAAGTTTCAAGAAAAATTCATGTTCTTAATCTCAATTTTTATTAGTCCATCATGATTCATTTTTGGTAAGTGCATCTTTGATGGTGGAGCAAGTTTTTGAGCAAGTTTTTATTTGATGTTTGTTATATATATGATACATGATGCTAACTATTTCAAGCCTTAATCCTTTTATTTCAAATCTGTTATTATTATTGATCTATTATACAAATTAATTAATTCAAGTTTTAATCTATTTTCTCTAGATCTGTAGTTAATATTGTTATGGTACTAACTAATTCAATTATCCTTTGGATATCTTCATGTTCAGCGATACTAATTAATTTTTCTATCCTTTTGTCCTTTTTACTTGCTCTAAAGATTGATTTTTGAGTTACATTTTCTATTTACAGAAGATTGCTTTTATTAATTTGTCTTAAGAGTTGTGTAGAGCAATAGGTTTGAATTGGACCGACTCATTGTAACCTACTGGGAACTATAGAAAGTAATTTACTTATGGATTGATGAACATTGAATATCATAATACTCCCTCCGTCTCAAATTATATGTCGCCATTTGACCGGATACGATATTTAAGAAATAGGCATTGACCTTGCTAAAGTTACTAAATTACCCCTTTTAAAAAAGTATTGGACCACTAGGTACTTTTATTAAATTTCACAATAATTAAAAAAATGCAACAGAGAGTACAATTTAAAAAAAATCTACTAAAAAAATACACCACCTACATAACTGTCTCTCTCTTTTGAAAAGAGTTAAGTAGTCCAAATCAGTGTATCACTTTAATATAAAATTTTACTTTCATTTTCTCTATCAACAATTAAGAAAAATTTGTTATTGCAAAATTCAATTTTCTAGAAAATAGGACCAATTTGCCGTCATG
>NW_025871827.1:0-4511 GCF_002878395.1 Capsicum annuum
TTACTCTACAATTACCGCCTTAACTCAAATAAGCATACAACCATCTTTCATTAATAAGAAATGTTTACTCTTTCCCATCTAAATAATTGTTCATCATTACTATCTCGACCTAAGGGAAAATGTCACTGTAAATTGGAATATCGGGATCCGAAACATAAGGGGAGTACTAAGCATTACTTGATATCCTACTGAGGCGTAAGGAATAGAGCACTCACGGCATGGACTCATTAAAGAGATCTAATCTGAGGACATACCTGATATAAATCTAAATTTTCACTGATCGTTAAGAGTATCACATGTGCACAAGAGTCATGAACTGCATGATCAGAATTTTTGGAATTCATAACTTACAGAAAGCGATTTTAACTGCTAAACAAACTGGGAACTCATCATACTAGGAACTAGGAGAGTACATGATTCCTTATCATATGCATGAACACGAGCTATGATCATGAAGATGAAACATAAAGCATGAGTATGTGTCGGAACTAAGGTAAACTGCTGAAATAAGAATAGATTGAGCATCATTCTTTCTCACGACCAATTCAACAACTGACTAGCACACCTATTTGCATCTGAAAATTTGACTTGGTTACTCGTTTTATCATCTCTCCCATATATTTAAGCCATTACTCTAAGTCTGTGGACCACTATATACACTCTGGTATATACTGAAATCACTTTACTTTAGAGTCGGGGATATAACAATACACATAAAACTAAACTTACCCTGTAAGACAGTATCTTCATGTATAACAACCAATGCTAATACCTCCTTCTAAGATTCAACCCTTAGGTTTCTATAGCCCCAAAAGTTATCATATAACATCTTAAACATTCACCAACTCAGATTCTTCTAACACTAAACATGGATATCTCCAAACCTTTGATGGACCATACCACTTCTGTCATAGTCTACCAGCATCACGACTCCAAACTTATATCTCTCCACTATGAGAATCAAGATCATATCAAAAGGCATAACATTATCTATCAAAACTCCTTAACTTGGCTATTTAGAACACCATATACCATCTAACTAGTCTTTCTCCACCTAGCAACTCAACGATACCACTAGCCACACACAACATGCAATAGCCTTAGAAAAATACTGCAACCTCATATCACCTTGGCATACTTCTACTTCATACATACAACATCATACTTCATTACGAATCAAATAAACTTAAGCTCTTGCATGCACTATTCAAGCCTATTAGATCACTTTCATAAAACTAGTGTCATTAACCAAAAATAATCACATCCACCTTCATGGCCATCAACTGTTCAAACTTAAAGTCTAGGGCTAAACATGATTTACAACCCAACCTTACATACAATTCTCACTTGGAAACTAAGAAATAAAACATCAAGAAATAATAGTACACTAGAACTCCGTAGCCACAATAATTGATCATGACCTTACAGTTTTCCTTATAATAATTCATTAGCACGCACTATTTCATCACATCAAGCCTATAGTCTAGCATTAATCATCTACCACCAATGAAGAATGCAACATAATATACTAGTCTATTAAATTAGGATATTCTACCCAAATATCTTATTTTATTTAGATACAACCCACAACCAAAACACCTTCATGACATCATTGCTATGCCTAAAAATCTACTACATACCTTCTCACAATTAGTACTAGTTTACAACTACCAAAGAAAAGTAGGTCAAGGGGGGTAGAGTCACATAATAGGCATGGTCAACCTTAATCTTATATTATAGCCCCATACAATCTTATCTACTTGTACGGCTTTCTCATATCACACTTACTTACCCAAGCGTACATTTAGACTACCTTTAAATTCCACAAACAACCTTGTGTCTATAATTATAACTTACTGGCTAGTCTAGCCATTTTCATACTTCGAGCAAACAACAACTCACCTTAGCTAATAACTTCTTCTCTACCTTCTACTAAACTAACACACAAGGACGTATCACTTTAATACCAGCTCAATATCATACAAAAAGGTTTGGCTATACATACATTCAATTAATCGCCCTTACCACTTTTCTTGCCATTACGCCTCTAAACCCCTAGTTTCAACCAACACAAGAATCAACAAGATGGACAACAAGTTGCTAGTGAATCGAAATAGACCCCACACGGTTTCACTAGACTTTGATTTTGTGTTTTAAACAAGAAAATGAGAGGAATGACAAGGCAACTATTCTAGTGAATCGGAAGAGCCCCACACGGCTTCACTAGACTTTGAGTTTCAACAACACAACGATAACAAGGTTACAAGAGATAGAAACTTAACACATAATAATCAATGATCTAAGAATACATATATTACTCTGTATGAATAAAAATCTGAGTCAAACACTCCCCCTATAGACTACCATACAATCCACACATGCTACTAGCTACCACATTAGTCTATCACTATAAAAGGGTAATTTATCCTCAAACATCAGTTATTCAACTAAACACATTTATCTACACAAAGTCATCCTCACTCTGATTTCTAACCTTGTGACTTCATATTACTAACTTGTTGGTCTAATCTCACTACCAATAGGTCATGACGCCGACACTTTAACTTATACTACTACTCAGGTGGAAATACAGTTCCAACATTCTACTACACCTCATTCCCTCTTAAGCATGACATCTACAACATCAAAATTTTTGAAAGGGACTGAATACACTTAATACTGCAGGATTAAAAGCACGATTTCATCAGAATCAAAATTCACACTAGAATCAATACACTCTGAGGCACTAACGGACTCTTCACAAGTTCTTGCCCAATTTTAAAATCTTATATGGCTCAATCAGAAAGGACCATACCATTTGGATTCTAGGCTTCTGCACCTAAATCATTTCAACAATGAGACATATCTGAGGACATCAAAGTAAGGAAAGAAATGGGGATGACTTTACTTCCATATGGGCAACACCATAGCACGAATTAGAGTATGAAAGAGGAACATTCTAACTCCATAGCAGGAACTAGAACATAAAAAAAGGAAAACATTCCTAAATGCCTAGTAGCCTCCTGCTGATTGGTGTGGCACGCTACATACCCATAAAATAGACTCTACCCGATGTGATTTTGCAGACATCCTAGGACCATGAACCATGCTTTGATACCAAGTTTGTCACAACCCGAACTAGGGCCTGGCCATAACGGACATCCCAAACAATGAAAGCCCAGACATCTTACTCTATCTGGCAGTCATGCACAACATTTATGTAATAAGAAAAGATATAAAAATACAATCTGATATGGAAACATGGTCATTAACTCTGAGTTTCAATACATAAGAATGAAAGCTGCAGTTCAAAACATCTTAATAAGATCTGACTCAGTCTGCAAAATTGCTACTATATCTCAAAACTATTCTTATGTCATGAACCAAACTGGGGCCCTGGCCATGACGAGTATCCCAAACCATAAAGGCCCAAAACACCTCTATCTGTCTGGTAGTCATGCACATAATTCATATGATTAAAAAAATGCGGAAGATAAACAATATTACAGAAACTTGGTCAGGAATCATACGAAAGCAATAATGGGAAATAATGTCCGACAATCTCAACACAACATCTCTATAACATCTGCAAAATCTCTACTACATAACTGAAATAAATATCTATCTGAAAACTGGGACAAGGCCCCCAGTAGACCCAAAACTAATAAATGATAAATTAAATTGTAGAAAGCATGCCTTTCGAAATATAGAAGGCTCACCGCTTGATTCTGCGATCTGTCGAAAGGAATCTACTAGTTGTCTAGACCCCTAGACTGTGCCTTCGAACCTAGGAGGAGAGAGGGTCAATACAAAAGTACTGGTACACAGAGAAATAAAAATAGAAATATAATATTTTTACACAATATAGGTGAGAGCCATTATAAAGTAGTTTCATATCAAATTATTTGAAAACACATGGGCATAATGTAATAGTTTTCAATACCAATGTAATGCGATTGAGCTAGGTGGAATACCCTACAATTGTAATTCCACGGTTATGTGAAATCCTCGTCTGGTGCTCAGAGGCCAAGCCTCCAATCCAAGTAGCCGCCAAGATTTAGAGCCGGTATACCCCCCATGTGAGTACACCGCAGGGAATCCCCCCATGTGAGATGTCCCAATTATTTTATTATCCTCCCATGTAGGATACAATATCATATGACCCGCATCGGCAACTACGTTTTCAGCGATAAGCCCTTTCACTCAAATGCCTTCTTTGGGCATCCACCTTTCTCATGAAAATCAATGCATTCAAACTTCGTTCAAATCAATCACATGTCATACTCTGTAGGGTATCGTCATACCCGACTTTCAAGCTATTAATATTACATCATTCTTCTCATTCAACCATTGTATTCAACATGAATAACCTTCTCATTTTGGGAGTAGGCCTAAGGGCCAAATCAATATCATAAAACATTTAAAACATAATCATATTCGTAATTTCAAAACCCCCATTTGAAAACATGAATTTTTAAAGCCCATGAGATTTTTGAGATAACCCCGCGTAC
>NW_025871827.1:4611-7015 GCF_002878395.1 Capsicum annuum
ATCATTCTTCTCATTCAACCATTGTATTCAACATGAATAACCTTCTCATTTTGGGAGTAGGCCTAAGGGCCAAATCAATATCATAAAACATTTAAAACATAATCATATTCGTAATTTCAAAACCCCCATTTGAAAACATGAATTTTTAAAGCCCATGAGATTTTTGAGATAACCCCACGTACCTCGATTACTATGAATATTAGGTGCTTCTTAAAGCCTACATTGAGAGGATTCCAAATATGCAATTAGTTTCTAAACCCCACGGTTAAATCTTGAGCTGCTTGGATTTTTATTTTGAAACCCTAGAGAGAGTTCTTGAATAATTTTGATGAATTAAGGTATATTTTGGGGTCTTTGGGAACTGAATTTCGTGTTTAGGGCTAAGGGTGGAAAAGGACCATTTTCCCCAAAAACGGAGTGTTTAAGTCACTTGAAACCTTTACATAGGTGCTGCCTATGCTATCGCCTATGTATACCTAGGCGCCGCCTACTACTTTGAGAGGTCATAACTTCTTGCTCGGGTGCCGGATTTTAGTAAAATTGGTATCGTTGGAA
Organism: Capsicum annuum; assembly: GCF_002878395.1. Classification (NCBI taxonomy): domain Eukaryota; kingdom Viridiplantae; phylum Streptophyta; class Magnoliopsida; order Solanales; family Solanaceae; genus Capsicum; species Capsicum annuum. Next base: position 5,167 of record NW_025871827.1, read on the forward strand.
AGCTAACTCAAAGACCTATCATTTGAAATATAGTAGGCTCTCTAATTAAACATATACAGTGAGTTATGGTTTATGGAAGCTGAAACAAATTACAACGTCCACTAAAACTTAATTGATCGAAATAGTTTCAACTCGTCCTTGAGTTGAAGGACCTCTATGGTCTAAATTCAAGCTTGAATGGATTCACATAGTACGCAAATATTAACATGACATATTGGCATAGGATTTATGGTTTCGGGATTATCAACGCATCAAAATCATGGTCTATATTGTAGCCCAAAATGCAGGGCGTTACAAGAATAATTCAGTTCAGGTCTATATACGTAGGAATGATGGTCTAAACTCTAGCCCAATAATACGGGGTGTTACATTATCTCAGCCTTGGGATCATTCGTCCTCGAATGATGGGTAGGAACATATTGAAGCTTAGAGGTATGGAATAACGCGGACATGATATGTTCCTCTAAGAAAGAATACACTGATCTGAAACATGACTATAAGACTGGAACTACTGTTGTTCTAAATTCTTATACTGGACGTGCATATCTGATGCATGGAATACACAACTAAAGCGACTCATAGGCTGAATTCTCATAATGAATCATGCATATCTGATGCATGGATTTGTTACTGAGTTGTTCTCATGAACGCAGAACTGAATACATTGATAAGCTAAACTTTTCTATTGAACATGCATTTCTAATGAATGCATATCTGACTGAACTGACATATGACGTATGACTGAATACGCAATGATAACTGGTGCAAAGCTTGTAATAAGAATCTATGCATGCAGCTGAATGGGGTATCTCCCCCTTGGGACCCTATGTCCCTCTATGAATGCTCAATTCACTAAGATACTCGAAAACTGAGGCGATGCACAGGGCACCTATGAATTGAATCATAACTAAACCTCTAGAATCTGAATCTAATACATGACGCATGAACTAATCTATACTCGCAATTACTAGTATACTCTATCTTGGAATAGTAGCATGTCTGAGATTTCAGGTAGCATGAATAAGTGTAAAGATGAGAAAATAAGTCATGTGAATCTGACTGCTAAACTGACTTATTGGCCATACAGACTGAATTATACTACACCCTCATACTTAACTGGAGTATTCTCTTCAACACTCTCTCTAAGGAATGAAACTAGGACATGAGCAAGTGTGGAATCACTTGTGAATGTATATGGCTTGGAAACGTTGGTGCTTGAGAGGTGGATTCCAATCTTGTGTCTTCGTAAGGGTGAGGTGTTGCTATTGTAAGTACTAGGGGTCCTTAGATTTAATATATCTTTGAGTTCCTAATCTTGTAATAGTGTATGTCTCACTTTCTATCTTTACATTTCATGTCACAGTTTGTGTTGTCTAGTGAACCCGTTGGTTTTTGTTGTGTCTTGTAATCTTGTAACATTGAATTATTGTTATCCTAGTGTTGTTCTTCTTATCATAATGTTGTTTATCCCTTGTTGTTATTAGTCATTTACACTTTGTTTCTTATTGTTGTTGGAGTTGAGAATTGTGTTTGTGTTGCTCTCGGGTTTCCCTTTGTTTGTGGACTGTTTTGTCTTGTTTTTTATATGATCCAAGTTTGTATCGTATCATTTGGTATCAAAGCTTGTGGTTGATTTTGTTCCAACAAAATCAATCTTGGGCTTGCTACAAAAAAAAAAGGAGTGTTCTTGTTCTTGTTCTTATTCATGTTCTTGTTCTTGTTCATAGCAGAGAAACTTGTAGTGTTCTTGTTGTAGTCTTGGCCGAAATTTGTGGAGTCTAGTTCTAGGATTTCTTTGTTGGTATTGTTGTTTCTTGTGTTAGTTTCTTGATTCATTAACACTAAAGGT
>NW_025871828.1:0-497 GCF_002878395.1 Capsicum annuum
ATAACATGCCTTACCACTTCAATGACTACTCTGAACTCTTAATATGAAGTCGCTAATTCATATTGCGACCTTCCACTACAATCCCAAAACGTCATTCAAGCCCATTTTATAACCACATGTTGACTTCAAGGAAACCACCCATAAATACATATTTCACATAGTTTCTAAACTATTGTCAATATAACTCCCATACGCTACCCTAAGACATACACACACAAACTTTTCCACTAACCATCACGTGTATCAAAGACTTGGCCCCAACTTTTACTTCATACTTATGGCCTTATATAAGCAAGCATACTATGATCTTCCATCAACAAGAACATTTACATCGTCACCACTATCATTGCATAGGGAGGGTCACTAAAAGGTTAAAACATAAGATCCTGAAGCATGAAAAGATTTTTATACGGGACTGAGCACACTATAAAGAGTGAGTACATACGTCATGAGTTGCATGACCTCAACTAGAGTTCATAACATAAGGAATGTGATTC
>NW_025871828.1:597-4066 GCF_002878395.1 Capsicum annuum
CTTGAATGAACTAGAACTCATTATCTTAGAACTGGAAGAGTACGTGACTCTCTATCATATACAAGAATCATGAACTATGATCATGGAACTGGATCGTAAGGCATAAGTAAGCATCCGAATAACTAAAAAAAATACTGAGGTAGGAATGGGTTGAACTTCACCCTCACTTTCTTATGTTCTAAATCATACTGCATCACTACTAGAATCTGAGAGCCTTACTTGGTCATTCGTTCTATTATCTCCCCCTTAGCTTCAAGTCATCATCTAGAGTTTGGGAGATCCCTTACGAGATTCTAACTGAACTACACTTACTACACTCTAGGGTTTGAAAGAAAAAAAATGACAATACATGCATATCGTAAACTTAACCCAAATGACTACCTTCTGGGATACACTCCATCTTTCCATAGCCACCAATATTCATAGTATAATGCTTGCACACTTATTTCTATCGGTTCAACCTTCAAAACTCAAACTTAGATTCTAACACTTAACATGGCTATTTAGATCACCATATACCATCTAACTAGTTTTTCTCCACTTACCAATTCAATGGTACCACTAGCCTCACAAATTATGTAATAGTCTTAGTATACTTCTACACCATACCTACAACATTATACTTCATTACGAATCAATTTAAACTTAAGCCATTTCTTACACCATTCAATCCTATTAGATCACTTTCATATAACTAACATCATTGATCAAGAAATCATCACATCCACCTTTATGAACTTCAACTGTTCAAACTTAATGTCTAGTGCTAAACATGATTTACAACCCAACCTTATACAAAATTTTCACTTGGAAACTACAAATAAACATCACAAAAGACTAGTGAACTAGAACTTCATAACCACCATAATCGATCATGACCTAATGGTTTTCCTTATCATAATCCATTAGCATGTACTATTTCAGCACCTCAATCCTACTAATTTAATCCCACAAAAGATGAATCATCAAACTCTTGCCACTATTTACCACCACACCATTTAAATTTAAGCCTATAGTTTAGTATTAATCATTTACCACCAATGACGAGTGCAAAATAATATGGTAGTCCATAAAATTGACACGTTCTATTCAAACACCTTAAAATCCACTACCTACCTTCTCACAAGTTGTACTAGTTTACAACTACCAACGAAAAGAAGGTCAAGGTGTAAAGTCATATAATAGACATGATCAACCTTAATCTGATATTATAAGCCCATACAATCTTCTCTACTTATGTAGATTTCTCACCTCATACTTACTTACTTAAGCATATATTTAGACTGCCTTCAAATTGCTCAAACAACCATGAGTCTATAATCATTACTTACTCGCTAATATAGCTATTTCCACATTCAAGCAACCAACAAATCACCCTAACTAACAACTCCTTCTCTACCTTCTAATAATAACACACAAGGACGAATCATCTCTTTACTGACTCAATCTCATGCAACCAAATTCAGCTATACATACATTAAACCTACACAAGAATGACAAATTGGACAAAAAGTTGCTAGCGAATCAAAATAGGCCTCACACGGCTTCACTAGACTTTGATTTTGTATTTTGAACAAGAAAATTGGATGAATGACAAGTCAACTATGCTAGTGAATCGAAAGAGCCCCACACGGCTTCACTAGAATTTATGTTTCAACAACACTTTGATGAAAATATTTCATGAGATAGAGATTTAATACGCAATATTCAATGAACTCAGAATACACATCTTACTCTGTAGAAATAAAATCGGAGTCAAACACTTCCTCCATGGACTACCATACTGTCGACACATGCTACTAGCTACCAAATTATTTTATCACTATAAAGGGGTAAATCATCCTCACTCTGACTTCTAACTTTGTGACTTCACATCACCAACTTCTTGGTCTAATTTCATTACCAATAGGTCATGACAACAACACTTTAACACACACTACTATTCAGGTGGAAATACAGTTCCAACATTCTGCTACACCTTATTACCTCTAAAGCGTGACACTGGCAACATAAGTTCTGAAAAGAACTGAATACACTTAATACTGCAGGCTGAAAAACATGATTTTATCAAAATTAAGGCTCACACTAGAACCAACACACTTTGAAGCACTAACGGACTCTTCTCAAGTCCTTGTAAAAATCTTATATGATTAGATCAGAACGAACCATACCATTTAGACTTTAAACTTTTGTACTTGAATCGACCTAATGATGAGACATGTCTGAGAATGTTTGAGTAAGAAAAAAATTGGGATAACTGTTACTTTCGTATGGGCGACACCATAGCATGAATTTGAGTATGAAAGAGGAACATTCTAACTCTATTGCACAAACTAGAACATGAAGAAAGAAAGACATTCCTAAATGCCCAGTAGCCTCCTGCTTATAAGTGTGTTGTGCTACACACCCATAAATAAAACTCTACCCGACACTATTTCGCAGACACCCTGGGACCATGAATCGTGCTTTGATACCAAGTTTGTTATGACCCAAACTGGGGCCCTGGTCGTGATGAGTATTCCAAACAATCAAGGCCCGAAACACCCCTTATCTATCTGTTAATAATGCAAATGACTTATATGAAAAATAAATGCAGAAGATACACTATATAATGGAAACTTGGTCAAGAATAATATAAAAATAATAATGGGGAATAATGTCCCACAATCTCAATCAACATCTCTATAATGTCTGCGAAATCTCTACTACATAACTAAAATAAATGTCTATCTGAAAACTGGGACAAGGCCCCCAGTAGACCCAAAACTAATAAATGATAAATTAAACTGCAGACATATGGCCTTCCAAAATATAAAAGGCTTACCACTTGATTCTACGATCTATCAGAAGGAATCTACTGGTTTTCTGGACCCCTAGACTGTGCCTCTGAACTTGGGAGGAGAGGGGGTCAATACAAAAGTACTGGTACGTAGTGAAATCAAAATAGAAATATAATATTTTTACACAATATAGGTAAGATCTATTATAAAGCAGTTTCATATCAAATTATTTGAAAACACATGGGCATAATGTAATAGTTTTAAATACCAATGTAATGCAATTAAGCTAGGTAGAATACCCTACAATTGTAATTCCAAGGCTATGTGGAATCCGCCTCTGGTGCTGGGCGGCCAAGCCTCAAATCCAAGTAGCCGCCAGGATTTAGAGCCGGTATACCCCCATGTGAGTACACCACAGGGAATCCCCCCATGTGAGATGTCCCAATTATTTTATTATCCTCCCATGTAGGATACATTATCATATGACCCGCATCGGCAACTACGGTTTCGAGCGATGATCCCTTTCACTCAAATGCCTTCTTCGGGCATCCACCTTTCTCATGAAAATCAATGCATTCAAACTTTGTTCAAATCAATCACATGTCATACACTGTAGGGTATCGTCATACCCGACTTGCAAGCCATCAATATCACATCATTCTTCTCATTCAACCATTGTATTCAACAAG
>NW_025871829.1:0-4668 GCF_002878395.1 Capsicum annuum
CGTCCTTGCGTTCCAGAAATATGTAGCCAGCATAGGTTAAGACATCGCAGCCTGTTATATGAGGGTAGATGAGGTGGCTTAACCTGTTATATGAGGGTTCCCACCGTTCTCACTAGAGTTTTTTGTTATATGAGGGTTGCTCACACGTTGTCCTTACCAGTAGTGCAGTATTGACACCTTTCTAGTCAGGGCAGAGATTGGACCCTGACTTATCCATAATGGCACATATGGGGCATGTCGGTTAAACAACTACCTCCCGCAGTTTCAGCATCAGTCTCAGTAAAAGAACTCAGATAGTACTTCAAATTTCAGTATATCAGGACTGTTAGATACAGTCAATTTAATTAAAGTACGGAACTCAGATAGTTTCATTAGCTTCATGTCAGATACAGTTACCTATGTTATCAAAACTACAATATCAGTCATGATTAGTTATCAGTAAACCATGTATTAGCGTACAGATTTAGCTATCACACATTCATGATCTTAGTTATCATGCATGAATGTTTGCACTCTCACATTCATATCAGTCAGTCAGTTAGCATTGCTTATGCATGTAAACCCTTTTGCATTTAGCCTATCTCACTCATATACTCATAACATCCTCACGTACTGAAGCATTTATGCTATGGTGCTTTCTTTTCATGTTACACCATAGGTACAGAGACATGAGCTCCAGATCTGCAGTAGCAGTAGCATTCCAATATATAGAGTTGCAGTGAGTCCTCTTCATTCGAAGATGATATAATTTGATTCATTTATCATCTCAGTTAGCTTTAAGTTTTACGGAGTTAGTTGAAAACATGTTCCTTTATCTTCTTATTCAGACATTACTTAGAGGCTTTCAGATTTAGTTCAGATTTGTATTTAGTTTTGATTCAGATTCAGTTATTTTGGGTATTCGCTACCCCACATGGATTTATGTTTTGACAGATTCTTTATTCAGTTGAACCTTATGGCCTATTATTCATATTTTCTGTATTCTTCATGTATATTATGTAGTGTACAGGTACAGATATCAGTCATGGGTTCGCTTGTGTTCCTTTGGGGTCATAGGCACCGTGTAGCATTCCGATTTAGAAAATTGGGGTGTTACAAACTTTGTATCAGAGCCTAAGGTTCAATAGTGTCCTAGGAAGTCTGAAAGCCACATCTAGTAGAGTCTTGTACATGGGTATGTTGTGTGCCACATTTATGTCCAGGAGGATATAAGAAATTTTAAGAACAGTTCCCTTCTTTCAGTATTCATGTCGTGCTAGTGGGCAACGCCCAAACAGAATTCATACTTTTCAGACCCGATAGGATCAGGAAAATTCTTCTGATGTCGTTACTGGTATGTTACAGATTTTCCATGTTCATGTTTATGCTTTGCTAGACTCAGGTCCATCCTTGTCTTTTGTTACTCCATACATAGCAAGCGATTTTAGAATCAGTCCTAAAATTTTAGCAGAGCCCTTTTCAGTCTCTACCCAAGTGGGTAAAACCATTATAGCTCAGCGGGTATACAGGAACTACTCGGTTATGATATTTTAGAGATCCACGTTAGCAGATTTAATCGAATTAGAGATGACTAATTTTGATGTCATTCTTGGCATGGATTGGCTTTATTCCTGCTATGCCACAGTCGATTGTAAAAATAGGATAGTTCAATTTCAGTTCCCGAATAAACTCGTCTTAGAGTGGAGGGGTAGTACTTCATCATTCAGGGGTCATCTTGTTTCCTACCTTCGGGCAAGGAAAATAATTTCTAGGGGGTGTGTGTATCATCTCATGCATGTTGAGGATTCCAATTCCAAATCTCCTAGATTGGAATCAGTCCCAGTGGTTAATGAATATTCAGATGTCTTTTCTGAAGACCTTCCAGGCATTCCTCCCGAAAGGGAAATAGACTTCCGCATTGATCTGCTTCCAGACACTCAGCCTATTTTGTATTTCGCCATACAGAATGGCACCAGCAGAACTCAAGGAACTAAAAGATCATTTGAAGGATCTCTTAGATAAGGGATTCATCAGGCCCAGTGTATCCCCATGGGGTGCACCAGTCTTATTCATGCGCAAGAAAGATGGCTCTCTTAAGATGTGTATTGATTACCGCTAGCTCAACAAAGTTACGGTCAAGAACAGGTATCTACTTCCCAGCATAGATGACCTGTTTGACCAACTTCAGGGTGCCAGTTATTTTTCCAAGATAGACCTTAGATCAGGCTACCATCATCTCAGAGTTAGAGAATGTGACATGTCGAAGACAACTTTTCATTTTCGGTATGGTCACTTCGAATTTCTAGTCATGTCCTTTGGTCTTACCAATGCTCCAGCCGCTTTCATGGACTTGATGAACCGTGTGTTCAAGCAGTATTTGGACATGTTCGTCATAGTCTTCATAGATGATATCCTGGTCTATTCCCGCACAGAGCGTGATCATTCAGACCATCTCAGAATTGTTCTTCAGACTCTCAGAGATCATCAATTATTCACCAAGTTTAGTAAGTGTGAGTTTTAGCAAAGATTAGTAGCATTCCTTGGACATATTATTTCCGGTGGTGGCATTAGGGTAGATCCTCAGAAAACCAAAGCGATAAGAAACTGGCCTCGCCCAATATCTCCATTAGATATTAGGAGTTTCTTGGGTTTGGATGGCTATTACAGATGGTTTGTTGAGGGATTTTCTTCTATTGCGTCTCTCATGTCCAGATTGACTCAGAAGAAGGTCAAGTTTCAGTGGTCAGATTCATGCGAGAAGAGTTTTCAGGAATTGAAGACTCGACTCACCTCAGCTCCAGTCTTAGCTCTTCCAGATGGTTCAGATAGGTTTGTAGTATATTGTGATGCATCCAGAGTAGGTTTAGGTTGTGTCCTCATGCAGCATGGTAAGGTCATAGCCTACACCCCCAGACAGTTAAATCCCCATGAGAAGAATTATCCTACTCATGATCTTGAGTTAGCAGCCGTGGTATTTGACTTAAAGATTTAGAGGAATTATTTATACGGAGTTCATGTTGATTTCTTCACAGATCACAAAAGTCTCCAGTATGTCTTTTCTCATCTCAATCTTCGTCAGAGAAGGTGGTTAGAGATTTTGAAAGATTATGACATAAGTGTCCTTTACCATCTGGGCAAGGCCAACGTTGTGGACGACGCTCTCAGTAGACTCTCCATGGGTAGTATTCCTCACGTTGAGGATAGCAAGAAGAAGATAACTTAAGAGATCCATCAGCTTGCCAGACTAGGCGTTCTCTTAGTCGACTCTTCAGAGGGTGGTGTATGCGTTCAGAGTAGTTCAGAGTCATCTCTAGTTTTTGAGGTAAAAGGGAAGCAAGACAGGGATCCTATCCTTATCAAGCTAAAAGAGTCAGTCCAGAATCAGAAAGTAGAGGTTTTCTCCTAAGGGGAAGATGGTGTTCTTCATTGTCAGGGTCGTCTGTGTTTTCCAGGTGTAGATGGCTTGAGGTAGTGAATTCTTGCAGAAGTACATGGTGCGTGATACTGTATTCATCCAGGGGCCACTAAGATGTATCGAGACTTACGGAAGATCTATTGGTGGAGTAGGATGAAGAAAGATGTTGCTGAATTTATGGCTAAGTGCTCTACATGTCAGCAGGTTAAGATAGAGCATCAGAAACCTAGTGGTTCTATGCAGGAGTTCACCATTCCTACTTAGAAGTGGGAAGAAGTGAACATGGACTTCATGATGGGTTTTCCTCACACTCGTCATCAGCATGATTCAGTTTGGGTCATTGTAGATAGAATGACCAAGTCAACTCACTTTCTTCCAGTTCATACTTCTTATTCAGCCGAGGATTATGCCAAACTCTATATCAGGGAATTGGTCAGATTATACGGTGTTCCATTATCTATTATCTCAGACAGAGGTACCCAGTTCACCTCTCACTTTTGGAAAGCATTCCAAAAGGGTCTTAGTACTCAAGTTTATCTCAGTACAACATTTTATCCTTAGACAGATGGTCAAGAAGAAAGGACCATTCAGACTCTTGAAGATATGCTAAGAGTGTGTGCAATTAATTTCAAGGTTAGTTGGGATGACCACTTGCCTTTGATTGAATTTGCATACAATAATAACTATCATTCCAGTTTTCAAATATCTCTATTTGAAGCTCTCTATGGTAGGAGATATAGATCTCCAATTGGTTGGTTCGAAGTTAGTGAGGCCTCGGTCATAGGTCCTGACTTGGTATTCGATGCCTTAGAGAAGGTTCAGTTTATCAGAGAGGGACTCCAGGCTACTCAGAGCCGACAGAAGTCTTATGTAGATGTTCATAGAAAGGATCTTGAATTTGAGGTCAATAATTACGTCTATCTTAAGATCTCTCCCATGAAGGGAGTGAAGAGGTTCAGCAAGAAAGGAAAACTCAGTCCCCGATATGTCGGTCCCTTCAGGATTCTCAGTCGCTTTGGCAAGGTAGCTATGAACTCGAATTACCTTCAGACCTAGCCTCAGTTCATCTAGTTTTTCATGTCTCTTTGCTCAAAAAGTGCATAGGTGATCCAGAAGTTGTAGTCCCTATTTAGATCATTGACATTCAGAACAATCTCTCTTATGAAGAGATTCCAGTCGAAATCTTAGACTATCAGACTTGTAGATTGAGTAACAAAGAAGTCCCTCTAGTCAAGGTTCTTTGGCAAAATCAGTCTCATGAGGGAGCTACTTGG
>NW_025871829.1:4768-4864 GCF_002878395.1 Capsicum annuum
GTAGGAGATATAAATCTCCAATTGGTTGGTTCGAAGTTAGTGAGGCCTTGGTCATAGGTCCTGACTTGGTATTCGATGCCTTAGAGAAGGTTCAGT
>NW_025871830.1:0-3140 GCF_002878395.1 Capsicum annuum
TTCCAATGGTAGCTGAATTAAGTGAAGCGAATTTGCCCCTATTTCAACAAAGAAAATTTGTCAGTTAAAAACTTAGTGGTGGTTTGCAGATCTTGGCTTCTCAGGTATCTGTCCAGCACTCGTTCCTTTCATCTTTGTTATAAATCGCTAACACTTGCCCTGTCTTGCCGCATCATCGACCCGGATCCAGATTGAGGGAAGTGAGTTCTGACTCGAACAATGGGCTTCCATTTTACCATGCCTCTGAGGTGCACCCTTTTCCCAAATCTGAATGCGTCCACGAATCCAACAGCCTGTTGGTTGATAGACTTCCTTTGTTTTGTGTTGAATTACGATCATATTTATTTCCTGTGTTGTTCCTTGGCTTTTCCTCGTATAATTGGAAAGACTGGTAGTAAATTTTGAAATCCTTTCTCGCTTGTTTTGACACAGACTTGACTTAAAATGTAAAGAAATGATGGTGACTTTTATTTTGATAAATGACATAAAAAGACAAAAAAAATATGAATATGTAAATGAAAGAAAAGGGCAATGTCCCATATTCAAAAAGAAAATTTATCTGAATACGACAACCAACTCCAATGAGTATGACATGCATTTTGGATTAAGCTGCTTGATCTTTCTATCCAAACTCCCCATTTGTTGTTGACTTTGTGCCTTTGCCGCTGAGCCGCTTCTTCAAATTCATTGGACTCATACATCACATTCGATTGACGACATCTTAAAAGACTTTCGCCAACGAATCTCTTTCTTTTCACTTTTCACTTTTCTCTTGAACTCTCCATCGCCTTACGGTGCCCGTGAGGTTTTTCACCAATAAGACTCTCTCATTTTTATTTCTCTCCACTCACCATCGCCTTATGGTGCCTACAAGGGTTTTTTCCAATAAGACTCTCTCATTTTCATTTCTCTCAATTCACCATCGCCTTATGATGCCCACGGGGGTTTTTACCAATAAGACTCTCATTTTTGTATTTCTTTCCTGATTTCTTATGCTGAGGGAGACAAGTGGTACCTCACAATGTATCATCATATCCATTGCATTCTTAGCCTTAACATTATCAAAAATTGATCTGAAGGACTTTCTTTGGTTGTAACTTTGCTTTTGGTTAAGGTTAGAAAAGATGGTAAGGGGCTCAAATGATACTTGAAGTGGGGGTGGGACTTACAACTTTTGGAATTGACTCAAACAACACATTAACTCATGCCCCAGTTTTGTTGACTGAGTGAATCTTAAATCTTTATTTGGTTGGACCGAGCCCGAAATAGGGCAGCCTACGTATTTCACTCCCGAGATAGGAGAATCAGGTCGCACGTAGTTCCATCAGCTTGTTCTTTGTTTTGATTTGATTTTGATTGATTTTTATTTTTTTTTAATTTTTGAACTCTTTATTTTATTTTCATTTCCTCGACATTTATCTTTGACTCCATTTTGATTCCAAAAGAGGGATATGAAAGAAAATTAAAACGAAGCTCAAACGGGTAAACAAAGGATAACACAATGTTTGGATAGAAGAATAAAATGCCTTCATCGTATCAATCTTCAAAAATGCAAGTACTAAACATGCAATAAAATCAACAAAGGATCAAATATCATACATAATATATTTTGACCGCATCAACATTGATAGCCATTTCTGCCATTTTGCCTTCAACATCTGTCAAATATAAGGCTCCATTGGGCAACACTTTCTTCACAACGAAGGGACCTTCCCAGTTAGGGGAGAACTTGTCTTTCGCTTCAACCTGGTGAGGAAGGATACGTCTCAATACCAACTGACCAACTTCAAAATTCCTGGGATGGACCTTTTTGTTATACGCTCGAGTCATCCTCCTCTGATACAACTGGCCATGACACACAGATAGCCTTTTTTCCTCAATTAAACTCAAACGTTCCAGTCGGGTTTTTACCCATTCGTTATCATCAATCTCTGCTTCTACAATGACTCGAAGAGAGGGAATTTCAACTTCTGCAGGGATGACTGCTTCTGTACCATACACCAATAAATATGGAGTTGCCCCTGTTGAAATGCGAACAGTGGTGCGATAACCTAGCAATGCAAATGGCAACTTTTCATGCCACTGTCTAGACCCTTGTACCATTTTTCGCAGTATATTTTTTATATTCTTATTGGCGGCTTCTACAGCGTCATTGGCCTTTGGGCGATATGGAGTAGAATTTCGATGCGCGATCTTAAACTGTTGACATACTTCATGCATCAAACGACTATTGAGATTGGCAGCATTGTCTGTAATGATCATCTTAGGAATTCCAAATCTACAAATGATATTGGCATGAACAAAATCTACCACAGCCTTCTTTGTCACTGACTTGAAAGTTACTGCTTCTACCCACTTTGTGAAGTAGTCAATGGCTACCAAAATGAATCTATGCCCATTTGATGCCTTCGGCTCAATTGGTCCAATCACATCCATTCCCCAAGCTACGAATGGTCATGGAGCAGCCATTGGATGCAACTCAACAGGAGGAGAACGTATCAGATCACCGTGTACCTGACATTGATGACACTTTCGAACAAATTGAATAGAATCCCTTTCTATAGTAAGCCAGTAATAACCTGCTCGAAGAATCTTCTTTGACAAGACATGACCGTTCATGTGTGACCCACATACTCCAGAGTGTATTTCAACCATGATTATCGAGGTTTCTCTTGCATCTACAAGTCCCAGATCTGGGGTTCTCTTATACAAGATTCCCCCACTTAAGAAAAATCCACTAGCCAAACACCTAATAGTCCTCTTTTGATCGTTGGTGGCATATGTTGGGTATTCTCCTGACTGAAAAAAATCCACTAGCCAAACACCTAATAGTCCTCTTTTGATCGTTGGTGGCATATGTTGGGTATTCTCCTGACTGAATGTACCGCTTGATATCCAAGAACCAAGGTTCTCCATCGAGCTCTTCTTCAACCGCATTACAGTAAGCATACTGATCACGACTCTGTATATGCACTGGATCGATGTAGGCTTTGTCAGGATGTTGGAGCATTGAAGACAGAGTGGCTAAAGCATCAGCAATTTCATTATGAATTTTACTAACACAAACCGTTGACATAGCTCCTGCAAGCATTATCGATACGGGATGTGCTTCAAATCTCGCGTCTCCCAATCGCCTTGAA
>NW_025871831.1:0-1256 GCF_002878395.1 Capsicum annuum
AGACACTCCAGTCACAAATTTACTCATACTAGCCCGATTATCAGCCACTAAGTTAGGAGCATACTTGGCTAACTGATTGAACTTTAGACAGTACTCCCTAACAGTCATAGAGCCCTGTTGCAGGTTCATAAACTCTTCCACCTTCGCCTCTCTCATCTCCAAATGAAAAACTTATCCAGGAATGTATCCTAGAACTCTTGCCAAGTTGTAGGGATAGTTCCCTCACCTCTACCTTTCCTCCAAGCAACAACCCAGTCATAAGTAAGGTCTTTCAACCTATACGCAAAGGAGAGCATAAATCAATAGCAGAGAGAGACACTTAAGCACGATAAAATTCTGAAAGAAAGAATCACATTTTTTCCTAAAACGTCTTGTAGCCTCTTGCTCGTAGATGTGGGGCGCTACACACTTATGATCAAGACTCTACTTAACGCGGCTTGTCAGATTCCCTAGGATACCTTAAAACCTTAGGCTCTGATACCAAGTTTGTAATGCCCTGAAAAACAGGTCCCGAAGCATCACACAGTGCTTGAGGCTATGAGTAGCCCCAAGATAACCCTTTGAGCCATTTTCATTCAGTTCAACATAAATCAAAGGGTTTCCATAAATAACCCTCAAATATCAACAGAGTAATCATCATTCAAGAATAAAAGAATTTCAGAAAGATAACAAAATTCGACTTATTAGTCAACTTGCAACATCTATACTAGTCTGACAAGTCTCTAAGAAAATCAATAAAATCAGGGAGCCATTGAGACATGCCCCAACTGACTCATACTCAGTTATCAAATGTAAATAATTCCGTGAAACCAACATCAGACATCACATCCTCGGAACATGATGACTCACCACAACAGAGGATGTAGAACATCGTTCCCAAAGAATCACTGTCGAACTTAGAACTGAGCACCTGAACCTACATTCCGAGAAAATGCAGCCCACATCCGAAGATGTGGGTCAGTACCATGAAAAAGAACCGAGTATATAGGGGTGTATGCAGTTGTATAAACATCATCATCATAAATATTTATATAAAATATGTAGGATATATCAAAAACTCACATAGCCCAAAGAAAATCATCATAATCATGAGAGGATGAAATAAGTACAATAACACATGTGAGTTATCATATAATTTGTCAATCACTTTCAGTTCATCAAGAATATCAATTCTCATAATGTAAATATCATTTAAATCTTTCGAAAGAATAACTTTCACAATTCCACTTTCAAATCACTTCACCATTCATCATAGA
>NW_025871832.1:0-1460 GCF_002878395.1 Capsicum annuum
CCACTTAAAGACTTTTTAGACTTAAAAAAGGAGAGAATCAATCAAATTCCATAGAAAATTGAATAATTTGTAACTTTCAAACTTTGTCCAATCATAAAATTAAGAAATAAAAAATAAAAAAGAGAAAAAGACTAAAAATGGAAAAAGGGGAGAAAATTTTACTTTATGGAGCACAGTGTCTTAATTAAGAAAAAAACTTTTTGGCCATAATTTGGCCATGGTAGTAATAAATGCTATTCACATTATAAACTAATTTATTTTAAGACATTTTTACCCTTTTCATCCTAAATTTAAATTTTTAACATTATTTTATTTATTATACAATTTTCCAATACATTAAAAACTATCCCAGTACAGGGAAATGAATAATTTATGTATTTAATTATAATTATTTAATTTTATTAATTGGCAATTACACAATTAAAAAATCATCAAATGTAGTAATATGTTATTAAGAAAATAAAAATGAATTAGTACAAATTTATTTATTAATTGTTAGTTATATTTTTTCTTTTTTACATTATTAGTTGTTTAATTTTTGTTCAACTTTTAATTATGTAGTATAGTTTATACTTTGTACATATTTTAAAAATTTTAATTAAATTGTTTTACTTATTTTTTATCTAGTTCGATTTTATGATTTTTGTAATGAATATGAAAATTATTATATGAAAATAGAGTTTTAACGGTGAATTCTGAAATAGTCAGATAAGTTTTAAACTTTTTCTTCAAATATCACTTATGTTTTATTTAGGATCACAATATCACTCAACTATCATTTTTTTCCTCAAAAAATAGTAAACATCTCAAAAGTCTTCTTCTCCCTTGGTTGACATGAATGTCACTAATTTTTTTTTATTTTTTTTTTTTTAAAAGCTAGACCTATTTAACTCATCAAACTCATTCAATCAAACTATAGTTCTTTTTTTCTTTGAAAGAATGCATTAGTTTATTAAAAAAAATTATACTTAGAAAAATTTTATCGGTACTAAAACTTGACATATTTTTTCAAGGGTTATTTTTGTCATTGGCCACTCATAATTTTTTAATTTCCTACAAAAATTATTTTTATCTTTTTAGAGATAATAATATGACTCAACTTTCACTATTATTCTAAAAAAAAAAACAAGTATCGTATATGTCTCTTTCTCTTCTAATTGGCGGACGATGTTATTAAATTATTTTTTTAATAAGAGACTTATTTCAATCATCAAACTTATTTAGTCAAAATTATATTTTTATTTTTTTCTTGAAATATATTAATTTATTAAGAAAAAATTTTCATGCTTAGAAATCTTTTATCATTACTTAAACTTTCAATTTTTTTCTAAAGTTATTTTTTTGGATTATTATAAATATTATTGGAGTCGCTTATAAAAATTTCATTTTGTTTTTGCTAAGAAAATAATATCACTCAGTTATTAATATTTTTTGAAAAAATATTAATAACTGAGTGATAT
>NW_025871832.1:1560-3309 GCF_002878395.1 Capsicum annuum
TTAGAAATCTTTTATCATTACTTAAACTTTCAATTTTTTTCTAAAGTTATTTTTTTGGATTATTATAAATATTATTGGAGTCGCTTATAAAAATTTCATTTTGTTTTTGCTAAGAAAATAATATCACTCAGTTATTAATATTTTTTCAAAAAATACTAAGTACCTCGAAAGTTTACTCCTCTTCTAATTAGCATGTCATGTCAGTAAACCATCATTTTTTAAAAAATAATAAACATATTAACTCCGCAAACTCATTAACAAAAATAATAGTTTTATCTTTTTAAAAATATATATTATTTTACTAAGAAGAAATTCTCATACTTAGGTATTTATACTTTTTTTCTAGAGTTAATTTCCTAGATAATCATTCTGGTTTTTATATATAATTACCTACAAAGATCAGTTATTTTCTAAATAAAATAATATCACTAAATTACATAAGTTATCTAGAGATTTTAATTTACATTTAAAATAATACGATAAAGATTAAGTATGGTAAAGAATTTCTAAACAATAAAAGTAAACTAATGCATTTTTTTAAAAAAGGAATAAAACTATAATTTTGAGTAAACGAGTTTAATGAATTAAATGATTTATTATTTAAAAATGTGATTTTAATGACATGACATGTCAACTAAGAGAAAAAATATTTTGAGGTGTTTAGTATTTTTTTTAGGAAAAAAGTAATAGTTGAGTAATATTGTGGTCCTAAATAAAATATAAGTGATATTGAAAGAAATTCTCAAATTCACTCAAAATTTTAATAATAACATGTTTTGGCATGTTTAAATTTTTTTCTATTTTCTATTTGTATATAGATAGATATACTAACAAAATACGTTGTGGTTAAATATAAAAAATTATTTTGCTAAATAATTTAACCACAATATTTTTTTTTCGTAACATTTGTAGCAATAAATGTGGCTGAAATTTATATACACATTTTATATGGTCCATGACTAAGAATTTATACTTATTGCTATGAAATCTATTATGTTGTAGACTATAGTTATAAAGAAAATTTTACTTTACAATATATATAATAATAATTTATTTATTCAAATTTTGAAACTTATAAATAAGATCCTGTAAATTTGAATTAAGCTGAATAATAAACACCTCTAAAATTTTTAAAACACTTGATCATGATGAAGCTTGAGTGGAACATATTAAATTTTTGTTTAAATTCTTTATAATTAGTTAATTGAAGTTGACGGAATCATTAATATAGATATTTATTTTCTAAAAAAAATTATTGTTGCATCTGTGTAGGATTCTCCAAAAATACACTACTTTTAGAGGATCGTCCAACACGTATACATCAACATTTTACAAAAACGAACATGCTATCATCGTTAAACTCGAGATTGAAAATGCAGAATACAACACCAATGCCAGTGCCACCACCAGGAGCAATAGGAAAACAAGCAGTAGCATTTAGAATATCAGCAGATACAGCAGCATTTGTAGGGTGTAAATTTTTGGGTGCACAAGATACACTTTATGATCATTTGGGAAGACATTATTATAAAGATTGTTATATTGAAGGCTCTGTGGACTTTCATATTTGGCAATGGCCTTTTTTTCTTTGAGGTAATTAATCACTTCAATCTATGTTCTTTCACTCAACTGATTAAACTAAAAATAATTGATGAATGTATAATTGTATATAATCAGTGTATACTTTAGGTATATTGTGTATGAAATGTTGTATAGGATGAATATTTGGATGTTTTGACCAAAATAAAC
>NW_025871833.1:0-2915 GCF_002878395.1 Capsicum annuum
CAAAAGTCGAATAATTCGATGGATTGGAATGAATTTTTAAAGGATGCAGTTCTTTCAGTCAGTATAGCTTATTTCGGAATATTTATAGCATCCTTTTTATATAAACCCATTTATTCTTCTTTAAAAATTTTGGAGTTAATTAATTTTTTTTGTTAAAAAGGGTCCTAAAAGAGTTCTGTGGGACAAAATTATAAATGGCATATATGATTGGTCATATAATCATGCTTACATAGATGCTTTTTATACAAGATTCTTAGTTGGTGGGATAAGAAGCTTAGCTGAATTTACTCATTTTTTTGATCAACGAGTAATTGATGGGATGACTAACGGGGTTGGGGTTATTAGTTTCATTGTAGGAGAAGATATCAAATATATAGGGGGCGGACACATCTCTTCTTATCTCTTCTTGTATTTAACTTATGTTTCCGTGTTTTTATTAGTTTATTACTTACTTTTTTCTACTTTTTGATTTTTGAATCAAATTCAGATAAGAATCTTTTTTATCATAAATTTCACAATTACTAGTATTAATATTTTTATAGCCTCTCTCTGTAAGGTGAGAGTGGAATTTATCCTTTATTTTGTCCTTTCCATTCACTAGAATTTCTTCCATTTCATCGATTTTATCTAGATCCGACCCTTCTTCCGAAAAAAGGGAAGGAGAAGGATAAAGATCTTCTTCAGTGGATCCCTCTTGAAAAAGGGGAAGAGAAGGATAAGGATCTTCTTCAGTGGATCTCTCGTGAAAAAGGGAAGGAGAAGGATAAGGATCTTCTTCAGTGGCTCCCTCTTGTTCCTGTTTAGTCCCCTTCATTTCGGAAGCAGTTTCTACATCTCTTTCTTCCTCACTTTCCTCCCTTTCTTCTATTGTTGAGGCCTCTTTCAATTTCTTAGCTTCTTTCAGTTTCTTAGTAAGAATGGGTGAGGTTATTCTGCCTAAATAGTAGACACAGGTAATAAATAAGAGAATTCTAAAGAACCAAGCCATAGAATTTCTCAATTCTAACACAAGGTACTTATTAGATCGAATGTACTTATTAGATCGAATGTACTTATTAGATATAATAGAATGATTTTTCCGTATCCAGACTAATACCAATCCAAGCCATTTCATGAATAAAATGTGACCAATTAACCAACCAACAAAACCACTTGTTACAAATAAGATCTTGTTGTTGCATCGAAAGAGATAAATGTTGACTAATCTGGCTAACATTGAACTTGGTAAAACGAAATGGTTGAATAATTGAAAAATGAGATTATTCAGGAATACATATTGAATGCTGAGATTACGCAATGAATTTCTGGTAGTAGATCCATAATAAAAAAAGTGTTTGTGATTGTTCCAGAAGAAATGAAACAAAAGATATGGTAGAGCTAGGACTGTTATTGTATGAGGTCTACCCAATGTTAGATGTAGAGGCACATAATAGATTGATATAAACATCATGAGCTATCCCGTAATAAAACCAGTTGTTGCTGATACCTTCTTCTCAGTTTCTTCTTCCATAACCAGAGCTCGAAGAAGGAAGAGGTAAGAGGGCCCTATGGAGAATCTGGTCAGAAATCCATAATAGAGTCCGACTACAATGACTGAATTGATTATCTTCATGCATAAAGATACTAGATTACCTAGTAGAAAAGATTGAAAAATCATCACAAACCTCCCTTATTTCCTATTCTATTGTAATTTCTGGATTATTATATGATGATTTTTTCACTTTCCATATATAAAAAAGAAATAGAAAAAGATAAACTAGAAACGACATCTGTTATGTCAATGAGACCAAAGGGATATTAAATGAATGGAATTGAGATATGGATGGAATATAATGAAATAGAGACACTTTGAGGTTCCCTCTGAAATGAGGCATGTAAGGGAGCCACTACAAAGAAGTTCCGAGAGTTATGAAGGAAGCTTCAAGCTCATATTGGTCATGGGTTGGGAATAGGCATTGAACTCTATGAGATTGAATCTCCTATTATTCCTCAGTAGCTCAGTGGTAGAGTGTCTGGCTATTAACCAATTGGTCGTAGTTTCAAATCCTACTTGGGGAGATTTGACTGATTCTGAATTAAAGAATTCAGAATAAAGGGGCTCACTTTGCCCGTTAATAGTAGGTAACCCGTTCCCTGTCTTTATTTCTATTGCATTCTATCTCATCATACCACATTCTGTTCTGTGAGATTAGAAAATCACCATCAACACCTTGCTCTAGGTCCGAGATAATCCTTTGTTCCATAGCCCTGGGGTGGGGCTATTTACAACTAGCCAATTAAGAAGTCTCAGATGTACTAGAACTGCAAGATGCAGTCATTGATTCTCCCGATAGGTCACAATTGTCGCGAGCAAAGATATTAATGATGAGGAAGGATTTTTTGTTATGCTAATAATACTTGCTCTGCTATTCTGCCCAAGCCTAGCTGAGGAAGAGTTACGGGGCATAAAACAAAAAAATATGCCGATCGGGCATACTATGTATAATGATTCCCCCATTCACGATAAATAAAAAGAGAAAAAGAAAAGCCATTCCTTTTCGATAAAAGACCCACACCCAAGTTCCATAGCTTTTGGTTCGCTATATCGATCATGATTTTCCTACCCCTAGAGGGAAAGGTACTTCCCTTTTGGGCCGGTTGTGGGCGAGGAGGGATTCGAACCCTCGACACCGTGGTTCATAGCCACGTGCTCTAATCCTTTGAGCTACAGGACCCACCCCGTCTCCACTGGATATGTTCCTTGGAGTACCCTAAAAAAAGGAACCTTTTCTCTCTCCAGCCATTTCGGGTTAAGATGATGTAAAAGCGCATTTATCTCTATAAGAAGGGTGCGCTCCGAGGTGTGAAGTGGGAGAGAAGGGATTTCACAATTAGGGTTTTGAATAAAATGACCTTTTGATTTTTCATTTTTTTTC
>NW_025871834.1:0-1369 GCF_002878395.1 Capsicum annuum
ATGTGACCAGGAGGTCACAGATGCAAGCCTTGGAAACAGCCCCTCGCAGAAATGCAAGTTGAGGCTGTGTACAATAGGTCCTTGTGGCCGAACCCTTCCCTGGACCCTGTGCATACTGGGAGCTTAGTACACCGAGTTTCCCTTTTTATATTTCTCGTGGTGATGCCTGTTCAGAGTTTTGGAACATTTTACTATTGTTGGCACCCAAGGGTGTTGCTGTCACAACCCGAACCAGGGCCTGGCCGTGACGAGCATTTCGAACCTTTGAGGCCCGAAACACCCTTATGGTAATCATGCACCTAATTCATATGATCAAAGTAATGCGGAAGAAACACAATATAACGGAAACGTAATGCGGAACAAAACACAATATAACGGAAACATGGTCAAGAATCATATGAAAACAATAATGGGAAATAATGTCCCACAATCTCAATCAACATTTCGAAAATCGTCTGCGAAATCTCTACTACATGACTGAAACAAGTAACTATCTGAAAACTGGGACAAGGTCCCTAGTAGACCCAAAAACTGAATATAAGATAAAAGGACTGCAGGACTTAAGACCTTCCGAAACATAGAAGGCTAACCACTTGTCTCTACAGCTCTGTCTGAAAGTTCTACTGATTCTCTTGACCCCTAGACTGGGCCTCTGAACCTGAGAGGTTGGAGAGGGGAGGGGGTCAGCACAAAAGTACTGGCATGCAGAGATATCAAAACTAAACATAATATTTTTACAAAGTATAATTGAGAGCAATTATAAAGCAATTTCGTATCAAATCATTTGAAAGCACATGGGTGTAATGCAATAGTTTTCTCAACAATAATGAAATGCAACTGGGCTAGGTGGAATACCCTACATAATTTACACCAACTATCAAACCTCGGTTGCTGCCGAGATTAGAGTATAAGTGAGAGAGAGACACTCAAGACCACACAGCATGGTGTCTCGACCCAATGATAGTGCCCAAGACCACTTGGCTCGGGCTCCTACCTATAGTCCCAATTTGGGAATGACACGAAGACAAGTACACAAATCGCTTACTCTGGTACCAATATTCCGTGTCGGCAAACACGCTATTCCAGCGATGAGCCTCTTGTGTCTCAAACGCCTTCTTCGGGCATCCACCTTTCTCATGTAAAATCAATGCATTCAAATTTCATTCAATTCAATCACGTATCGGATTCTGTAGGGTATCGTCATACCCGACTTGCAAGTCATCAATATCACATCCACATATGCATAATCATGTAAAAACCAAGGTGCTTCATCATTTACAAGTGGTGAACAATATTTATTTCAAATACATGCTCTATTTTGTTGATCACAATATAATATGGAGTATCGAAACATTATCATGGGAATTTG
>NW_025871835.1:0-3060 GCF_002878395.1 Capsicum annuum
ACAAACCCAAGAAATACAACCTCATGGACACCAAAAGAACACTTTTCCAGATTAGCATATAACTTCTCTTTTCGAAGGACATCAAACACACATTGTAAATGCTTTACATGCTCATCTAAGGACTTACTATACACTAATACATCATCAAAATAAACAACAACAAACTTTCCGATAAATGGCTTCATCACATGATTCATTAGCCTCATGAAAGTACTTGGAGCGTTTGTTAGGCCGAATGGCATAACCATCCATTCATAGAGTCCGAATTTGGTCTTGAAGGAGGTTTTCCATTCATCACCCAGTTGCATATGAATTTGGTGATAGCCACTCCTCAAATCAATTTTAGAAAACAAACACAAACCATTTAATTCATTAAGCATATCATCTAACTTAGGAATAGAGTGATGATATTTTATCGTTATCTTGTTGGTGACTCGGTAATCAATCACATACGCCAAGTCCCATCTTTCTTAGGAACTAGTAGCACCGGAACCGCACAAGGGCTCATACTCTCCTTAATATATCCTTTGTTGAGGAGTTCCTCAACTTGGCATTGCAATTCCTTGGTATCCATCGGGTTGCTCCTATAAGTCGGTTTGTTGGGCAATTGTGAACCCGGCATAAAATCTATTTTGTGCTCAATTTCCCAAAGTGGGGGCAATCCTTGCGGTAATTCCATTGGGAAGACATCCTCGTAATCCTGCAAAACATGAGAAATAGGAAGAGAAATGGAATTGTTAGTGGCGTTAGTGTTAAAACAATGAGCCAAGAGGAGCATCAGAGTGTCCTCGTCATGATCCACAAATAATTCTTTCCTCCTAGCCATCATCACCACACTTCCTTGACCCTTAGAAATTAGGAGCCCCTAGGTTTCCCTTACTCCCTCACTCTCGGGTTCCTCTCTTGTTCCCTTACTCTCGGCCTTCTTTCCCTTTTCCCTCAATTCCTGTATCTTTTGGTATAATTCATTCACTTGGGAAGGCAATAATGGATGAGGAGCGACCTTTCAGCCATCCTTCTCAAGTGTATACCTATTGGACCTTCCATCATGTTTGGTCGACCTATCGTATTGCCAAGGCCTTCCTAACAACAAATGACAAGCTTGCATTGGTATCACATCACAAAGCACCTCATCATGGTAGTTGACTATCTTAAAACGTATCACACATTGCCTTGTGACCTTTAACTCGCTGCATTCATTCAACCATTGCAACTTGTAAGGACTAGTGTGAGGTGTAGTGATACAATGCTAAGGGTGTATCAAGAGATTCCAACCAACACAAGAACAACAAAATGAACAACAAAGTGCTAATAAATCAAAAATGGCCACACACGGCTTCACTAGGCTTGCAACGCTTGTTTGAACTAGAAAAATGAGTTTAACAACAAGAACAACAAAGACAATATTGCTAGTGAATCGAAAGAGCGCCACATGGCTTCACTAGACTTTTATATTCAACAACACAATGTTAACAAGATTTACAAAGAAAGAGATAGAAACTTGACACATAATATTCATTAATCTAAGAACCCTAACAAGAGAAAGGACCCTAAGACTAATAAATATCAATACCAAGTTCTTACTTGGACCAAGAGGAACTCAAAGAACCTCAAGAACCTAGTTTCTATCCAAGATACAACACTAGTATCACTCTACTAGTGAGAATTTGGTTTTGGCCTTTCCAAATGATGAGAAAGAGAAGTAAAAATTTTACAAGTCTTTATTTCTTGAATAATAGGAATCAACTAAAGCAAGACTAGCCCTATTACATAGCTTATATTGTCACTTAGAAAGGAGGGACAAAGACCAAATTACCTTTGGCATTTAAGTGGGTGGGTTTGGGGTGTCTTGGTGGGCCTCTTTACATTTTATTAAATATAAGCCCTTAGATGGGCTCACAAGGGCCTTACACATGGCCAAGAATGTGAACAAGGCTTGAAGTCGTTGCAACTCACGTGCTTGGCTTCGTGTGAAAGATCTCAAGCTAAGAATTCCAGTATCATCCTCTCCATCTTGAAGGGAATTTGTCCTCAAATTTGGATCATTGTCATCCTCTACCGTTTCCACCCAAGAGAGATCACACACATTGAAAGTGTTGTGTACTCGATATTCTGGGGGTAGATCAATCTTGTAGGCATTGTCGTTGATTCTTTCTAATACTTGGAATGGGCCATCACCCCGTGGCATCAACTTAGCATTCCTTTGAGATGGGAATCTATCCTTCTTTAGGTGCACCCACACCTAATCTCCCGGTTTAAGAATGAGCTTTCTTCTTCCTTTGTTGGCTCGCCTCGCAACTTCTTGGTTTTTCTTCTCAAACCGCAACCTCACCTTCTCATGTAGCTTTTTCATGGCCTCGGCCCGTTTGCTTCCATCTAAGATTATCACAAGATTACTTGGCAAAGGGGTTAAATCCAAAGAGGTGAGGGGGTTGATGCCATATACACACTCAAAGGGTGTCATCCCTATGCTCGAGTGTATAACACGATTATAAGCAAACTCAATCAACGGTAAGTGCTCCTCCCAAGAAGTTATTTTTCCTTTAACCATGGACCATAGCATAGACCCTAAGGTCCTATTTACTACTTTCGTTTGGCCATCGGCTTGTGGGTGGCATGAAGTCAAAAACAACAACTTAGTACCGAGTCTACCCCATATGGACTTCCAAAAGTGGCTTAGGAATTTAGAATACCTATCACTCACTATGCTCCTCAGAACACCATGAAGTTTTACAACATTATCAATAAACAAAGAGGCTACGCTAGGCGCATCATCACATTTAGAACAAGGAATAAAGTAAGCCATCTTGGAAAATCGATCCACCACGACAAAAATACTATACCGCCCCTTTCTAGTCCTCGGAAATCCCAACACGAAGTCCATTGATATGTCAAGTCAAGGACGCAAAGAGGTGGACAATGAGGTGTACAACCCGTGGGGTTGGAGCCGTGACTTGGCTCCTTTGCGCTCAACACATTGGCCGCAAATCCGGGCCACATCCTTGTGCATTCTAGGCCAATAAAATTGTTCTTCCAAAATTCCGAGGGTCTTCTCGACCC
>NW_025871836.1:0-2395 GCF_002878395.1 Capsicum annuum
AAAGGTCAAATTTGGCTAGGGTTTGCTCTTTCTCAATGATTGATGATGAAAATGAGTTTTTGAACTCATATACATGTATATATACACATATTCCCGTCCATAATATCATAGGGAATGACCAAAGTGCCTTTAAAATTTAAATAATGTCAAATCTGTCCTTTGGTGGACTGTTTTGATAAGCTAAAGTAGATCGATCATAACTCTTTACTCCGATATCAGATTTGGGTGAAATTGGTATCGTTGGAAAGATAATTCAAAGGTCTTTCATTTCATATAAAGTAGGTCACCCATTTCATCCTGTACAAGGAGTTATGGTCGTTTGAAGTTGACCCTAAAAAACTATTTTGAGAGGCTGAAGTAAAACGAGTATAACTCCTTACTTAGACGTTGGATTTGGATGAAACCAATTGCATTGGAAAGAAGACTCAAATATCTTTCTCTTCATAGGTCGCAGATCTCCCAGTTCATTATATTAAGGGATTTATGATCGTTCAAAGTTGACTCAAAAAATTGGCTGGCCTCAGTAGTTTTTGTGCAGGAAATTTTCCTGCACATTTACTATTCCCAATATCCCGCCCACCATTTTATAGTTTCGAACGTGCTCGATTATAGCCGAAACCTATTCGTTTTTGGAAATCCTTATATCATTGGAAAGCTTATTCAATAACCTTCGCATGGAACCATCGACGGGCAAATTCCGGTATAAATAAAATAAAAAAAATAATTTCATATAAATAAGACCAATACACGTACTTGAATACGCCAATATATGTACTTGAATACGGGGTGTTACAAAAACCCAACCAAATAACATTAGTGGACTCTCAAGGCCAAGTTGAATTTTAAAAAAAGAGAGCATAATGACGGTAACACAAATGCAACAAAAGTATAACATGGACTCTCAAGGCCAAGTTGAATTTTAAAAAAAGAGAGCATAATGACGGTAACACAAATGCAACAAAAGTATAACATAAGGACACTTGGACTGTAACTGACCACTTGACCCACATCAACAATCGTCTACAAGCCTCTAAGATGAGAAATATCTACTCGCTAGGTGGGACAAGCCTCGTAGTATTCATCAATTATACAAACCAAAAGTAAGTTCTAGACTCGGCAACTCTGGAAAGAACGAAGCATACCAATCATTAGCTGAACTCGATCATACGCAGCAAGAACCTCTTTTCCTTCTAATAACCTACAGGAATGAATGCAGTGCCCCCCAAGCAATGGGGACATCAGTACGAAAGAATGTACTGAGCATGTAAGGCATAAAGTAACCATATGTAAAATAAAAGCTTAAATGAAACCAACTATCGATGTATAACCATAGGAACAGGAAAGGAAGATAACCTTTTATTATAATTGTGGAATAATGTACATTACATTTTCTTTACATTGCTTTGTTTTATAAACATATGATATAATGACCAGCTGATCAGTGGTAAATAACAAAATCAGGATCGACCCATGCTAGGCTTATGCCCCTGAGCTGCCACCTGTAAATACATCAACTGGGATCGGCCCTGTGCTAGGTATAAGAACCCCTTAGGCTTCCACCCATAAACATATCAACTGGGATCGGCCTTGTGTTAGGTATAAGAACCCCTTGGGCCGCCACCCATAAACACGGATTTGCGTTAGTTAGCTTATTTAACTTTTGAGATTGTTACCTTGGTGATCATAATTCCCTTGAGCTTTTGAAATTATGGACATGTGAGGTAAACATATAGATAAAAGTACTCGAGGCAACAATAATGACACATGAAGTTAAAAATAAAAAAAGACTTCAATGTGACATTCAGAAACTCATATGACTCAATGAACTTTATTAGACACGGTGAATTTACACAACTGAGCCATGAGGCCATGTGAGAAGTAAGGACTTTAGGTTGATAAATGATCCACTACGGTGTATAAAAAGAGGACAAATAGTTATATTTAGCAAAATTTCATCGAGAACACGTCTATACATCCTAAATTTGTGTTTTCAAATGGTGATACATAATCTCTCAAACAAAGAGGTTTGGACTATATAATAAATACTTACTATATGATAAAAATTAAAAGAAAGATGAGGATGGGAACTATCAAGGAACGTGAAAATGATTTCAATTAGGAATAATTGCACATTCTAATTAAGGACATAAAAATCATTTGATTAAACTAGAAAGGACTTCTTAAGGTTGGGTTATCCTAACATGATAGAGGTGGTATTAACTTAAAGGAATATGTATTTGTGTGAACCATACAAAGTATACAATCAATTAGATAACAATGAACATTCAAAATATGCCCACAAGTAATAGGAATACAAGTTCAAGTTTATACACGAACCCTAGTCTTTTGGCATATAAGCACCCCAACCATAAGTTAAAGAGTTCAAATCGTTATC
>NW_025871837.1:0-4027 GCF_002878395.1 Capsicum annuum
AAAAAAAATTAAAAAAGGATGTAGAATATAATTATAACGAAGAAGATAAAAAACAAGTTCAGAAAATAAAAATACTTTCTAAAGAATTACCAAAATTACAATTTCTAGACGAAAATAGAAAATTTATATATATAGTAGAAGCAGATGCTAGTGAATGTAGTTATGGAGGAGTACTTAAATATAGATATGAAGAAGAAAAATTAGAACACCATTGTAGATACTACTCAGGTACGTTTAATAAAACAGAAATAAAATGAGAAATAAATAGAAAAGAATTATGTTCATTATATAAATGTTTACTAGCATTTGAGCCATATATTGTATATAACAAGTTTATTGTACGAACAGATAATACACAGGTACGTTGGTGGATAACAAAGAAAATACAAAATTCAGTTATAATAAAAGAGATTCGGAGACTAGTCTTTGATTAGTTTATTAATTATGACTGACTTATTTGATAAAACTAAATTTAGATATTCCCCAGAATATTATTTAGATGAATAAAGTACAAAAATTACCAATATAAAGAATTAAAGCAAATAATATCTAAAAAAAATGTAAAGAATTAAAAATAAGGATAGAAAGATTGCAATATAACATAATTTTTGGAGTTAGTAAAAACTCAATAAATGCACAAAAAGAAGAAATATCAAATTTAGAATCGACAATAGATAGTCTAAAATATACATACCAACATGATCTATTAATAATTAAATAAAAAATGAACAAAGAAGAATTTATAATAGATGAAAAAATATATGAAAACCCTGAAGGATTAAAAATAAAAATAGTATTTTCTAATCTAGGAAGAAGATATAAGAAAATAGGTGAACATTTATATTTAATGTTAGAAAAAGAAGAATTAAGATTAAAAGATAAATTGACAGCTATGGTAAGAATAGAAAAAGAAAATGAAGAAATAGATTGAAAAAAAGAAATTAAAAAAATAAAACAACAAACTACAGAAGAAATACGAAAAATAGAAGAAACTAAAAATAGTAGGATTGCTAAATTAGAAAAAGAACTACAAATGCTAAAAGATTTGTATGAAAAAAGACAGAAAGAAAAAGAAGAAAAAGATAAAGAACAAAAAATATTAAATGAGATAAATCAATTTAAAGAAAAATTAGAAATAAGCAATAAAGAAGTAGAAACCAGGGAATTAGAAATAAATACAATAGATGTTGAAGAAACAGATAATTATGATTCGGAAGATAGTGAAACATATACAGAAATCTTAACAAATACAAAAAATTTAGAAATCAATAAAAAACAAGAATTAATAAATGAAGAAAACTTAGAAAATAGAAACACAGAAATAAATACTCTTGAGAAAAAAAGAAGATGAAAATATAATACCTAGAACATCAGAAATAAGAAAACCTACATATTATAAGAATAAATTTAAAGATATAATTTAAAAGATGAATATGACAAATGGACATCAAAACAAATAGTTAATAAAAATTATAACTTTTTAGACTTAGATTGTGTAATAGATATAGAAAAAATAATACAATTATAGATATGATATATGACAAAACAATTATTAGATAATAATATAAATGTAACAGATGCACCAGAATATATAGAAAAAACACTACTAGGAACAGTGAAATTATGGTTTTCAAATCTAACTGAAAATAGTAAAAGGGTATTAAGAACTGACAAACCTACAGAAGAAACATCATCAACAACTACAACTAAATTAATAACAACTACAACTAAATTAACACCTATAGAATTATTAAAAAAATATGAAATAGCTATAAAAAGACGAATTTAGCAGCATGACAACAACAGAAAAAGAACAAAATGAAGAGAAAGATACAAATATGAATTTAATGTTAAAATTATCAATATGTAATATGTGTTACATAGATAAGTATACTTGCGCACTTAAAGAATATTATTATAAAGGAACATATAATACAGAAGAAAGTAAAGAAATAAGAAAATTATATTTTAGTAAATTACCTGAACCATTTAGCTCAAAAATAATTAAAAAATTGGGATGAAGCAAAAAAAGTAGATACTTTAGGAGCAAGAATAAAATTTTTACAACAATGGTATAGAAACTTATGTGAAAAATATAGAGAAGAAATAAAAATGAAAAAAACATTAATAAGAAATTTAGCATGTTGCAAAGATAAAATAACACCTCAATTTGGATGCGAAGAAAGATATTATAAGAAAAGAAAAAGACATAAGAAATATAAGAAATACAAAAAATCAAAATATAAATATAAGAAACCAAGAAAAAGATATTACGTAAAAAATTATAAACATAAAAGACCATATAGGAAAAAGAAATCCATACAAGAATGTACTTGTTATAATTGCGGAAAATTAGGACATTTAGCTAGAGATTGTAAATTACCTAAAGACCCAAAAAATAAATAAATATCAGAAATAAAAATAGAAAATACAGAATATATGCAGATAGATATAAATTATGAATTAGAAAGTGAAGATAGTATATATGAAATTTCAGAGAATGAAACAGATAATGAAATAGATAGTGAATTAGATGAACTAAATGACTGAAGAAGATATGAAAATAATAACAAAGAAAGAATATTTAAGTGAAGAAGGAACAGATCAAAAAATAATATTTGATAGTCACACATTTGATGAAATAAAAGGAAAAGAATTAGATTTAAGTGTAGAAAAATATTTAAAATACCAACAATAAAAACACATATTTAGTAAAAGAAAAGAATAATACTACATAGTAAGCCAAAAAGAACATGTAATAGACTGTAGCTATGCAAAAGGTAAAGCTAGTATACCAGTAGTAACAAAAAGGATAATTAATAAAGAAATAAATAATATAAAAATTAGAGACCCAATAAAATACGTACACCTAGGAGGTACAGAGATATTAATAAAAGCATGTTTCAGAGAAGGAATAGATACACCAATAGAATTATACCTAGCAGACGATAGAATTATAAAACCTATAGAAAAAAGTATAATAACTGCCATAAAAGAAAATTTAATATACCAAAAATTTTAATTTATAATAAGTGCAAATTATTCAATAGCAATAACAGATAAAAATATAGATAAATCATTAGTATTATATTAGAAAATATCAGGAATAGAACTAACCCCAGGAAGTAAAATATTTATAGCAAGATGTAAAAATCTATATGTATTAACAACAAAACATAAAATAACGGAAAAAAATAAAATTAACAAAATACAAATAGAAAGTCCTTTCGAACAAGTTGTAAAAACAATTGATAATAATGATTATAGTAATAGAGACATAGATATAGAAGAAAATTTAGAAATAATAAATGATAGAATAAGCACAACAAAAAGAATAGCTTATGGAAAGCCGGAATCATTAAGTTCATCAAAAAGAACAAGTTATTTAA
The DNA here is from genome assembly GCF_002878395.1 of Capsicum annuum. Taxonomy (NCBI): domain Eukaryota; kingdom Viridiplantae; phylum Streptophyta; class Magnoliopsida; order Solanales; family Solanaceae; genus Capsicum; species Capsicum annuum. The sequence continues at coordinate 3,390 of NW_025871837.1, forward strand.
CAAGTTCAACAACTAATTTAAACCAATATTACATAACAGGAACAATAAATGAAAAAAAATATTTAATACTCTTAAATACAGGACAAGAAGAAAATTATATAGCAAGATATCTAATAAAAAATGAGGAAATAAAATCTGACAATAATATATGTCCAGATTTACCAAGAAGGTTAATAAACACTAAAAATATAGCAGAAAAAGAAATAACAATAGGAGTTAGAAAAATAAAAATAGAATTTGAAATAAAGGAAGAAATACATAAAGTAGACATAATATTAGGAATAAATGGCTAGAACAAGTAAAACCATATAATATAGAGCATACACAATTATCTATAATGTATAATAGAGAGAAATTATTCTTAAGAAGGCTTTAACGTGATGTGAAAATATATGTATTAACGAAGATAGTAGTAGAAGGGTATTACAGTAGATATTATACGCCTATGATAGATACATGAGTAGAAGCTAATTTATGTAGATATAATTGTTTACCAAAAAGTAAATGGGGTAAATTAAAAACACCAATAATAGATAAAGGATTTAATAACGAAGGAAGCTTAATTACTTATAAAGTTAAGAATGTAGAAACACAAGTATGGGATAAAATATTAACAATAGAAGAAATCTATAATTATG
>NW_025871838.1:0-2798 GCF_002878395.1 Capsicum annuum
AGATGCGGGAAGCACGATTGAGATGGTTCGGACACGTGAAGAGGAGGGGCATGGATGCCCCGGTCCGTAGGTGTGAGAGACTAGCGTTGGATGGTTTTAGACTGGGTAGGGGTAGGCCGAAGAAGTACTGGGGTGAGGTGATTAGGCGGGACATGGAACAGTTACAGCTCACCGAGGACATGACCCTAGATAGGAAGGTCTGAAAGATGCGAATTACGGCAGAGGATTAGGGCCAGTTTGGGTCGCTAGTGTAGGGAAAAAATTGGTGGGGGTTGTATTCCTGTTATGATTCCGTATTCAGTGTTCCATGTTTATTACGAATCTGTGTGCTTTCCTCTGCTTTATATTCCTGCTTTCCTCTGTCTTATATTCTTTATGGGTGCCGTATTTATGCTATGTCATCTGCTTCTGTGCTTTACTATGTGTTTGTGTGATATCTCGTGCCTTGAGCCGGGGGTCTTTCGGAAACAGCCTTTATACTTCATCAGAGGTAGAGGTATGGACTGCGTACATCTTACCCCCCCAGACCTCACTAAGTGGGAATACACTGGGTTTGTTGTTGTTGTTGTTGTTGTTGTATTTTTGTAGCCTTACAGTTACACGCTACCATAATTGTAACCTAAATCATATTTTCTTTCTACTTTTTCATCTTTTTCTATATTTATTTTTTGTGCAGTTTTTTTTTATTTTGCATTTTCTTTGATTCTTTTTTCGTTCTTTTTTATTTTTTTATATTTTTTTCGTTTGTTGTTGTATTTTATATTTTTTATTTTTTTGTATCATACTATGTATTTTAAATAAATTTATTAGTTGTAATTGAGTAGTGTAGGTTCCAATATGTATAAATTATCATTCCTATTTTTGTATATAAATAAGTATATTAATTAATTGCATTTGCTTGAGACTAAAATACATAAATATGCAATTTGTCTTTCAATGCAAATATATCATTGTGTTTCGTATTTTAAATTTATCATTTATATTTGTATATAAACAAGTATCATTTTGTATGCATATGGTTCTAGTTGTATAAACATGTGTCATTGGTACAGATGTAACATTTGTATTTGTATAATTTATTATTTTTATTTTTATTATGATGCAAATTGTATCAATAAATGTAAATACAAGTCTTCATAGAAAGAAAAATAATAATTTTTTCTAATGTTTAAAGATACAAATGATGTTGTCAACTACAAATTTAAATGCAAACAAATGAAATTACAAATACAAATACAATATACGATCAACTTATAAATACAAATATAAAATAATTCTTTAAAAATACAAATACATCGACGAAAATAGAATACAAATAGTACATAGTAACGGTTAAATACAATATGCAATAAACTTACAAATACAAATACAAAATAATTCTTGAGAAAAAAAGATATCGACGAAAATAGAATATAAATACAAATATAATATAAATATGCAAACACAATAAAACCACAATACAAATATATTCCAATATAATATACAGTCAATTATAAAATACAAATACAAAATAAATTTAAAATACAAGTGCGAATTATATAAATATAAATGATGGTGTGAACTAACAAATACAAATACAAGTGTGAACTATAAAATACTAATATAATGGAAACTACAAAATATAAATACTAATATGAACTTTAAAATACAAATACAAATGCAGTTGTATCAATGAATATAAAAATATAAATGACAGTGTGACTACAAATATGATAAATAATTATAGTATTTACGTTATCATCCATGTCTTGTGCTCGAGTAGTCATATTTTTCAAAAATACAAAAAATATAAAATAGAACAAAAAATGATAAAGAAAATAAGTACAAAAAAATAAAAAATAAATAAAGAAGGAAGGAAAAGAAGAAAGAGAAATGGAAGTTACAGATAGAAGAAAGAAAAAAATTAAAAAGAAAAAAATTAAAAAAATAAAAATAGAAAAAAATAGAAAAACGAGGAAAACACGACAAAAGAAAAAATATAAGAAAATGAAAAAGAAAAAAAATGATAGTATTTTTTGAGAGACTAAATATGTAGTGTATTTATATTTTTATGTGTATAGACCACTAAGTAAAAGTGAATACAACAACTGTGAATCGAATACAACGACTAAATAGGGATTGTATTCATATAAAATATGCATACATACTATCTACCAAACTGAATACAGTTGGCGTAAATCGAATACAACGACTATAAATAATAATTATGTAAAATGTGGCTATAAAAGGTGAATTTTATAGCAAAATGCTGCTATTTTTTAAAAATCTCATTTTTTATATCATTTTTAATTAGTTATTATGAGTCATTTAAGACATTTCTATTTCACTACTCCAATCATGATATTTTATTGGCTTTTGAAACTATATAAGTGTCACTTAAATTAAAATAGAAGAAAAAGTATTATAAATTACAATAATTAAAACTTAAATTATTTTAAAGATATAATTGACTATTAATGAGATAAAAGTTTATACAAAGAAAATATTATAAATTACAATAGCTAACAAATTAAAATAATAAATTATAATGTCAAATAAATATTATAAATTATAATAGTTGACAATTTAAAATATTTAAAAGCATATTAAAAATATATTTAATTATTTTACTTTTATTTATATTATATAAATTGAGATTAAAAAATAAGTTGAATATCTAGTACAAATAATATTGTCCAAACAGTGCACTAGTCATGTATGTGACGGGAGACCTTCCTTTTCCTTTTCTCCGTCTTGTTTGTCCCAATTGGGTACGGTGCTTCTCTATTTTCTCGTAAAGAAAATACCAAGTTGCTGTC
>NW_025871839.1:0-2121 GCF_002878395.1 Capsicum annuum
CATTTTGTTTTTCTTATATATGAATTTGAGAGGGGATTATGGATGTCTTGTTATTGAGAACTCAAGAGATGATGAGTTCAATAATTGATTGCTACAATAAAAGGGATTTGGGACTGTTTTGTGGACTGTTTTGTATGTATATGTTATGGGCTGCCAGGTTGAAGTTGGATAAAGGTGTGATGAGTTTGTAATGAATTATAGAAGAAAGATGTGGTGATACACCACTGAACTAATGTTTGCGGCCCAATCTATTTTGCGTATTGTTTGGAATGTGTAATGAAGTCGAGGTGGTTTTGGTGAACCTTATAAGAACCTAAATGGTATGTGGTGTAATTGGAGGAAAAAAGGGTTAAAATAACACCCTTGTTTGATAGATTAGTATTTGCTGCCCGGTTACTGTTTTGGGTGAAATTAAGTATCTCAAATGTGTTGATTGGTTACTAATACTAGTTTACCATATATTTATTGTAGGTAAGTAATCTAAAAGGCAGGAAGTCAAGTCGGGTTAGTTTCGGAGTCAAATAACCAGGTATGTAAGGCATACTCTATTTCACACTCTTTGGCATGAAGTCGTACAATTGTTCCATCAAGCAAGTTTCCGAGGTTATCCTATAACAAAGTGCTACATAATGGCAGCACATTACACTCTATGTATCCAATTACCTTGTTCCCACTCTTTAATGCATTAGAACACCTCAATACGAGCTTATTATTAAATCTGCGCGTCTATCTTCACTAGAAAATTTTAGAAGTTCTCCGTTTGTTCAAATAAAGACCCATGTGTTATTTCAGCATCTAAACACTTTATTTGTGTGCCAACAGCTCCCTACCTCATTGTTGTTGCATTAAGTGTCTATTTACATGTCTCTTATTAGCGTATTACTGGTTCAAGGTACCATAATGTGATGACCACCAAAGTAACAATCTCAAAGGCTAAATAAACTAAGTAATGCAAATCTGTAAAATGACGAGTGGCAGCTCAGGGGAATTTGCCTAGCATGGGATGATCTCGATACCTTTATTTGTGGGTGGCAGCTCAGGGGCATAAGCCTAGCATGGGTCGATCCCAATCTTTATATGTAGGTGGCAGCTCAGGGGCGTAAGGCTAGCATGGGCCGATCCTAATTTATCTATTTACCACTAATCAGTTGGTCATTTGCATTATATGGCTTACAAAGATTATGAAGTAAGAAGATAAAACGAAGAAAAGAATGTAATGTACATTGTCCCACAAGTATTTATAAAGCTGGTTTACTAGTGCTACTTATACACTTGTATCTAATTTTTATTGAGCTCGTGTACCACGTGTTGTTACTTTTAGCCTTACATATTCAGTACATATTTTTGTACTGACGTCCCTTATGGGGGGACATGCATTTCATGTTTTGGTATTGTGCAGTAGGTTAAGAGTACGACGGAAGGGTTTGTCCCGACCCTAACTAAGCTTTGTAGACTAATGTAAAGTTATGGTAGTGTCCTGATTTTAAACATGGTGGCCCCATGTCCAAATGTTGTACATATCAGTTTGTGCGTACATGTGTAGTAATTTTCATCGATACATAATATCATGTTGTTAGAACATTTGGTTGTCATAGTTACATGCATGGAAAGTACAAGGTTATGAATTGGTTCTCTCGGGCCTTTACGGCTACGGGTGCCTGTCCACCCTAACAGGATTTGAGGCGTGACACCCATGTTGTAGTCACAATAATCCCCAGCTATCGAAGTCATGTTTCCCTTATATCACCCTTTAAACCTACAAAATGAACAAACAAGATTAGTAGTAAAGCTCCTCACCAACACTCGTATACACTCACTTTTGTGATCCTCAGAATTTAGAGCAGCGAATATTAAATGTTGCTTATACTCCGGTAGTGAATAAGATGTCAATTCTACTTCGCAGCCGTAATAGATTCTTATTTGATCGACTCAAGATACAAAACAAAATTTACTTACAAACTTGAAACAAAGAAGTTACTATGAGTTAAAATGAAAAAAGCACACAAATAACGAAGACACGAAGAAACAGATTCAATAATTAATCTACAACTAAGTAGGTGATTACTAGTTGTTAAATTAATTCTAGAATCAAGACATGAAACTAATGAAACAATAAGATGA
>NW_025871840.1:0-2835 GCF_002878395.1 Capsicum annuum
CTAGAACAGTTATACGAAGAAATTTACCTAGAAGGATATTATTCAGATTAAAAAATGTTAGAATATATTAGACAAACTAGAGAAAATCAAGAAAATCTAAATAATGAAATTAATTATAGAAATCGAATTAGAAAAATAATGGAAAACCTAAAAGAAAAATTAATATGGATAGAAAAGACCTTAGAAAATTAATTTTTTTGTTTCAAATTCAAAAAATTTGATGACCTCCTTTATACATACCTCAACTTAAAGGAGGTCCTATATCACCTGAACTAATTAAAAGTGAAATTTTCACTCCCTTAGTGCTTATGTGGCACATACGTGGAACACACGTGTGCCTACGTGGACACTTCACTGTGTTGTGCCACGTAAGTTTAATTAAACAGTAAATTTATAAATTCTCCAGAAATTCAAGAAAACAACTTAAACAAGTAAATTTATAAACTTTTTTATAAACAAGAAAATACCCACAAAGCAAAATAGTTACCTTATCATCAGCCATAATTTTCCAGCTCCAAATGCTAGGAAAAAGAATTAAAAAAACAAGAAAATGGAAGGAAGAAAGAAGGAAAAAAGGAAAAAGAATAGTTTTTTTCTTCAATCTACTCTATAATTAACTTTTTGATTCAGAGCTCATAATTATCAGTTGAATTAAGAGAGAAAGGGTTAGATTCAATCCCATGTGAATTCAACTCTTTTCTCTACTGTTTTTTTCTTCTTCTTTCCTCATTTTTTTTTAGAACACCATAAATTCCGACAGTTTGAAGTTTAATTACATAAATTTTTTGATATTTTACATAATTTTTAAGAATATTAATTTTGAGTATATCAAGATACATAATTAGCTTGCGATACATTTAAGAAAATACATTTTTCCTTTATAAAGATACATAATTAGCTCCTGATATAATTTTCAGATTTTTAATCTGTCGAGATATATAATTAGCTCCTCATACATCCAACAAAAATATATTTCCCCTTTGTATAGATACATAATTAGCTCTCCATACATTATTTTGATTTTGGATCTATAGAGATATATAATTAAGTCTCGATCCATCCAACGAAAACATATTTTTTTCTTGTCGCTATGTCAATTAACTGATGTCCATAAATGCTTTAACACTCTTTGTTAAAGTGCAAATTTATTGCTGCTAGTAACTTTTATCGTTGTAGTATTTTCTGAATGAATTATTCATTTAATCATTATAGTGTGTTAAAGTGCAAATTTATTGCTGCAAGTAACTTTTATTGTTGTAGTATTTTCTGAATGAATTATTCATTTAATCATTATAGTGTGTTAAAGTGCAAATTTATTGCTGCTAGTAACTTTTATCGTTATAGTATTTTCTGAATGAATTATTCATTTAATCATTATAGTGTGTTAAAGTGCAAATTTATTGCTGCAAGTAACTTTTATCTTTGTAGTATTTTCTGAATGAATTATTTATTTAATCATTATAGATAGTAATTCATTGGACAAAACTTGACTATCTAGGAAGGCTCTCACTGCCTGGGATATATCCACTAGTGCTAGTTAGACCTAAACACAATAGTATTAGTTTGTAAGTGTGGCACTATTCTATGTTAGAGTTTGTGATCCGAATTTTGTTGATCCGGCCCTGAAAAGTTCCCGGTGAGACCCATGTTTCTTTTTTTGGGGTCTGTGGTGGAAGTGTAGGGGCTAAAAAGCTCGCGGTGTGTTTAGTGTGTTGTTTTTTCGGTTGTTGGACGTACGTTTATTGAGACTTTCGTCTCCTCCTCGTAGCTCTCTCCATTATAGTGACATTCCTCCTCCTCTGTCCGTGGTTTTGCCAGGGTTTCAACATAAATTTGTATTTTTCTTTTGCTTCTCTTATTGTCTATTCCTGTCTGTTCTCATAACACTCTTCACCACACTATTCTACAGAATATGAAAGCAAGACTATTTACAAAGAATTAAGCACACAAACATTAAAGCAAGACTTGGTTGACTTGCCAAGTCTGCTGAATAGAGGAGTTTTTTCCACCATATTTATAATTCTGATTGAGATGTGAAAGGCTTGGTTGATTTGGTGGTATTAGTATTGATATGACCAAAAGGGAGGCCTCATTGCTATTTAAAGTCTCAAAACCACATGTTCTAGAGCATACCTTCTAAATTTTTGCAATAATGGAGAAAGCCTTCACATTTTATCTCTTAACACTCTTGTTGCTTATGGCTAGTTCAGCCATGACCCAAACCAACATTACCACTGATCAATTAGCTCTTCTATCCTTAAAATCAAAAATTATTTCCGACCCTTCTCACTTCTTGGATGAAAAGTGGTCTCCCACTGTTTCTGTTTGTCATTGGGTTGGAGTCACTTGTGGCTCTCGTCACCAACGTGTGAATTCGTTGAATCTTTCTAACATGGCTCTTACAGGCAAGATTCCCCGTGAATTTGGAAACCTCTCATTTCTTGTTTCTCTTGACTTGGGAAGTAACAATTTCCAAGGAAATTTGCCTCAAGAAATGGCACGCTTGCATCGGCTTAAGTTTCTTCGGTTAAGTGTCAACAACTTCTGCGGAAAGGTTCCTTCTTGGTTTGGGTTTTTACACCAACTTCAAGTTCTAAATCTTGGGAATAATAGTTTCACCGGTTCCATCCCTTCTTCATTTTCTAATATTTCCAAACTTGAGACTTTGAATCTGAAATTCAATTCCATAGAGGGACAAATACCAAAAGTGATTGGAACTCTTGTAAACCATAGAGTATTAAACATGGCGGGTAACAAGCTCATAGGCTTTATTCCTACGTCACTCTCGAATGCCTCGAGGTTGGAGACTTTAGAGATATCTTTTAATTCACTTCA
>NW_025871841.1:0-660 GCF_002878395.1 Capsicum annuum
ATCTTGAATCATGTTTTCAATTTATATTTTCAAAGTACGATAATCTTCAATACTGTGACCCTGAACATCAGAATGATACGCACATCGCACATTAAGATCAAAACTTCTTGAATGTGGGTCAAGAGTATACCCAAAGAGAGGAGTGATCATGCCCTGCTGTCTCAATCTCTAGAACAAACTAGCATAGGCCTCCCCAATAGGAGTGAAATTATTCTTTTTCTTCCCCCCCCCCCCCTTGCGAATCTAGCCTCGGATGAAACTTGGATTTAGAGGTTCCTTGGTAAATTCGTGGGGGTCGAGGACGATGTTGAGGGACAGGTGCATGCCATTGTGGATAAGAAGATGAAAAATGACTTTACAATTTTGGTGGAAGACTCAAGATATTTGCAGGGTCAAAGGTGGGGAACGGAGGTGGAGTCAGCCCACTGGCCCAAGCTCGGTACATTCCCATCATTTGTTGTCTCAGTCTCAAATTCTCTTCCTTTAAACTCTCAATTTCCTGACTCCTTATTTATCCATGATGTCATTCTCTATATCCTTGTTGGACAAAACTAAACTTTCCTTGGATTTGGTGTGATATGGAGGACCAGCAAGGAAGCCACAAACCAACCACCTTAAACTAACTGAACAAGAGGCAACAAATATGTTAGAGTTCAACAT
>NW_025871841.1:760-3697 GCF_002878395.1 Capsicum annuum
ACTCTGGCCTTGGATGAAACTTGGATTTAGAGGTTCCTTGGTAAATTCGTAGGGGTCGAGGACGATGTTAAGGGACAGGTGCATGCCATTGTGGATAAGAAGATGAAAAATGACTTTACAATTTTGGTGGAAGACTCAAGGTATTTGCAGGGTCAAAGGTGGGGAACGGAGGTGGAGTCAGCCCACTGGCCCAAGCTCGGTACATTCCGATCATTTGTTGTCTCAGTCTCAAATTCTCTTCCTTTAAACTCTCAATTTCCTGACTCCTTATTTTATCCATGATGTCATTCTCTATATCCTTGTTGGACAAAACTAAACTTTCCTTGGATTTGGTGTGATATGGAGGACCAGCAAGGAAGCCACAAACCAACCACCTTAAACTAACTGAACAAGAGGCAACAAATATGTTAGAGTTCAACATTTTTCATCAAAACCTTTTTTCTTTTAGAAAAGATCACCGAACCCAAGAAGGACGCCTACGTATCTCACCCCCGAAAGAGGAGAATAAGGTGTGCGTAGTTCGTGAAGTTTTGCCAAAATGGCCAATTAGACTCTTTTTTGTTTTTTTTTTGAAACATTAAAAATACCAAATTGTCAAAAGAATTGATGAAAATCTTTTTGCATTTTTTAGGTTTAAATTCCCTAAACAAAACGAAACCTATGATTACCAAAAAAAAATCTTTTTAGGTTTTCGATTTTTGAATTTCATGTGAAAATGAAACTTGAACCTATTAAAGGAAAAATCTTTTTGTTGTTTCCTTTTGAAGATGCATATGAAACCTACTCTAAATACAGAGTGAAGAAAAAATATTTTTGGATTTTTAAATAATATCCCCGAACCAACAATAGGCTGCCTACGTATCTCACTCTCAAGAGAGGAGAATCAGGAGTGCGTAGTTCGTCCAGATTGAACAATTAATAATTAAATAATAGATGACACCCTGACTTGAGACATGACCAAAGACACATGATGAACAACATAACAAAGTCTTTTTTTTTGAGTTTTTAATTCGACACTTTACATAAAACATGACACCAACAGCTATGAAAGAAAAAATCTTTTTGGTATTTTTGTTAAATGAAATGTACAAAACTTCTACCACATTTTTTTGAATTTTTCTTTTATAAAAAGCCCCTAAAAAATCTTTTTGGAGTTTTCGAATTGTGAAAGCTTGCTAAAGGAAACAAAAGGAAAATCTTTTTGATTTTTTTCTTTTTTTTTTTTGAATTTTTGAATCATGGAAAACAAAAGCCATAAAGAACCTAAAAACCACGAAACTCTTCTTTGATTCACCTTTTCTCTTTTTTTTCCTCTTTTTTTTAAAGCACTCCTTACTTCTAACACATGCTTTCCCCGAATCAGTCTGTCAAATGACCACATTACCCTCAAAGATGCAACATTTAGCATATGGGGATGCTTTAAAGGTGAGTCTCCTACAAAGAATCGTGTGGGCCCCGCTAGGTCTCAATATGATGCACATAAGAATGACCTAAAGGCTGATCTACGTTGTGGTTTACTAACAAGGCTGTTTGGGGGAGCAAATGGTCGATAGTGGCTGCTTTGCTTTCCACTTGCTCTATACATCCAACGGCTCTCCCCCTAAAATAAGGGTGACTCAACTAGAGTTCGTGCGAACGACGTGCACTCCGGGACTTGTTGCAGAAAGAATTGACTCGGGTTATGCAAATGATGCCAGATATAAAGCAGTAACACATAAAAAAAACTGTAAACAAAGAACACAGAAATGCACAACAGTGATAACAATAACACAAACAATAATCACAAACAATGCTTATACACCCATAGTGCCAAACAAAGCTGATACGACTCTAAAAAATAAGTCCGAATTCTGAAAAGTCCTCAGCAGAGTCGCCAGAGCTGTCACACCCCTTTTTGACCAAAAAAAAGATATGTACTTTAAGTTCGAAAGGGTTTTATTATTAAGGTGACAAAAATTAAAAAAAATATTTAAAAACAAAAAAGATTATTTACATTATTTTTTCTTATTCAGAGTTGCCACTTGGCATAATCCGGTGTGCCAAGTCACCTTTGGAAAATCCTTTTCGAAACGGTTTGACTCTAAAAACTGATCCGCGAACAGAGATTTCGGCTAAGGCATTCTGTTGACCGAGGGAAAGGTGTTAGGTACCCCTCGATCCTGTAGTTTGACCACGGTCGCTTGGTGAAGCGTATCGGCTAATTTGACATTACAAATGTACAAATCACATAAACACATAAAATAAGCAAACAAACAAATCACACAAAATTCAAAACAAACCAAAATAATGTTCAGTCCAAATTATCCAATTCAAAATAAAAGAGGTGCTGAAATATAAAACCTATTCTATTCTAAACTAATCCTAAACTAAAATCCACCCGACGTACCGGGCCTTGATCACGAGCCTCCTTTGCGTACATGCTAGTTCGGGGCATTTCCCGAATAAATCAATACAAATCCTTCGGGGCATTCCTCGGCCAAATGAGTACAATTTAAACTTTTCATGCAATAAAGTAGAAAGTACCATTCACGCACATATTCAAACACTCCAACAAATCGTTATTCCTAAATTTGCCTACCCCGCCTACGTTTGCCTACCAAGTTCAACATATCACAATTCTATCATGTTCAACATTATCAATACATCAAAATTAATTAATATTCATTTTCCTCCATTTTTAATCCGCACCCTAATTCATTATCAACCACGTGATTAACCCATTTCAATACACAATCCACCAATCGAGAATAGCGAAAATTCACCAATCATGCTTAGCACATCACACACCCAAATGTCACCAATAGTTCACATCAACAAACAAACCACGGTATCGAATCACACGCAATCACAATCACATAAGAATTAAATGAAAGAGAAGAAAGAATTGGACTTTAAATTTGAAGCTTTCAAACTCAATGTTATTCGAATAAAGAGAGT
>NW_025871842.1:0-1130 GCF_002878395.1 Capsicum annuum
AGCCATTGAGACATGCCCCAACTGACTCATACTCAGTTATCAAATGTAAATAATTCCATAAAACCAACATCATACATCACGTCCTCAGAATATGAGGACTTACCACAACAGAGGATATAGAACAGCGTGCTTGAAGAATAACTGTCGAACCTGGAACTGAGCACCTGAACCTACATTCTAAGAAAATACAGCCCACATCCGAAGATGTGGGTCAGTACCATGGAAAGGAATGGAGTATATGGGGGTGTATGTAGTTGTATAAACATCATCATCATAAATATTTATAAGAAATATTCAGGATATATGAAAGACTCACATAGCTCGAAGAAAATCATCATAATCATGAGAGGATGAAATAAGTACAATAACACATGTGAGTCATCATATAATTTGTCAATCACTTTCAGTTCATCAAGAATATCAATTCTCATAATGTAAATATCATTTAAATCTTTCGCAAGAATAACTTTTACAATTCCACTTTCAAATCACTTCACCATTCACTATAGACACAAGGAAACACACACACACTGGAAGATCCTATAACCAACATAAACCATGTGAGCTACATGGAGTCCAACGTAGAACCCACGTTGGGGAGAGCCGTCCTATCCTTTCCATCGAAGTAGGACTATCGATATCAAATCCACACAAATTAGTGATAACTATATAAATCAGCCTCAGGCTCACTCCTACGGGGGCACGTAGTTCAAGGGAAGTAAGATCGCTTTATACGTCCCACACGGTGCTAAAGATTTATACCGGACTTATCTCAGATCATTTCAAAGACAATCCACAACAGAACAATTTCAGTAATATATAAATATACATCGGGAGTCATCATGCTTTCCATCTATCAAAATTAATAAAGTTGTGGATTTCTTTCACACTCGAGTTCAAAAAAACTCCATTAAGAGCAAAAGGTCAAATCATTCAAAATATCTCAAATATTCAACATCAACGTGCTTATAACACACACTTTCACAAAAAAACACAATTTTCAATGGGGATTCACGACCCAAATATTAAAATCATGATAAATATCGTTCAAGATTCATGCTTTATATCTCCACACATGTAAATTCATCTTTCAAAATCATACACATCAAGATTTCATAATAATCATCATA
>NW_025871843.1:0-4685 GCF_002878395.1 Capsicum annuum
ATGGATTTTTATTGATGGTCGTGTACTCAAGAAATTCAAGTTGTGTCAGTTTCCTTCCATCGAGTCCTGAGGGTACTTGTACCCAAAAAATATAGTTGTGTTCCTAGAGCCATGTCATGTTTTCACGATACTCTCAGTCAAGCCATGATCTATAGAATTTAGTCAGTCATGTGACTCAGGAAAACTCAAAAATCTCAGTAATCTCAGTAGTCCAGTAATCTCAGTAATCTCAGTAATCTCAGTGCTCAGTAACCTCAGCAACCTCAGTATTCACAGTCAATCTCAGTATCTCCAGTACTCTCAACCAGTCCTCAAAACTCAGTACATTCCATCAGTCATCGAAATCCAGTAAACTTAGTTTAGCTCCGCTAAACAATACCACTAGTATCATTCCAATTAATCAGTATCAGTTCAGCTAATCAGTTCAGTTCAGTTATTTAGTTCAGCATAGTTATTCAGTTCAGTGTCCTTCAGATGGGAGCAGAAGTTAGCACTGAGTGAACCCAAGGATGGGAACTCACCCGCCAGTTCAGGGTGTGATTCTTAGTGGTCGTCCTTGTGTTCGAGAACAACGTAGCCAGTGTAGGTTGAGACATCTTAACCTGTTAGATTAGGGTTAATAAGGTAGATTAACCCGTCAATTTAGGGTTCCCACCATTCTCATTTGAGTACCTGCCAGTATAAGGTTCTCACAGCTGTCCTTACTAGTGACGCGGTATTGACACCCATCCAGTCGGGGCAGAGATTGGACCCCAGCTTAGCTATTATAGCATATTTGGGGTATGTCAGTTAGATAACTACTTCCCATAGTTTCAGTTATAGATTTCAGGACTGTCACTATAGCTACCCAGTCTCAGTAAAGAACTAAGATAGCTCTTCAGATTTTAGTATATTAGGACTGTCAGATACAGTCAACTCAGAAATAAAATGGAACTCAGATAGTTTCCTTCAGATTTATGGACTGTCAGATATAGCCAATTATGCTATCAATCACAACAGTTATCCAAACTCATGCTATCAGTACTCAGCTTCAGGATTGTCAGATACAGTCAATTAGACTAGTTCTTCATAATTTGAACTGTTAGAAACAATCATTCATTTATCAGTAATGCAATATCAGTTTCTTAGTAGTAATACAGTATCAGATCTATCACTTATTAGTGATTTACATATCAATATCAGTAAACTCAGTCTTTCAGAATCTCATTATCAGTACACTCATGTTGTCAGTATTCAGACTCAGTAGTTCGTATCTCCACGAGTTTAGTTGCAGTTATGTATGTATTTATGTACTCTCATGTTCATATCAATCAGTATTGTCCATGCATATAACCCTTTGCATTTAGCCTACCTCACTCGTATACTCATACATTCAGGCGTACTAATGCATTTGCGCTGTGGTTATTTCTTTTATGTTACACCATAGGTTCAGAAGCATGAGCTCCAAATCATCAGTAGATTCCAGGATCAGTAGTCAAAGTTAGACGTGAGTCCTCATCCTTCGAAGACATGATGATTTCATTTCTATTTCAATTTTCAGTTTATTTTAGTAGTTGGAGTTAGTTGGGGATATGTTCCATCAACTCCTTATTCAGTTCAGTTAGAGGCTTTCGGAATAGATGTCTGATTAGATGTTCATACTTCAGTATTTATGTTCCTTTTTGGTATTGTTATACCATATTTTTCAAATATGTATTAGTATTGAACCTTATGGCCTTATAGTTCATGTTTCCGCTTATTTTATGAGATATTATGCAGTTTACAGGTATAAATATCAGTCATGGATTAGCTTGTGATCCTTCAGGGTCATGAGCACCATGTAGCATTTTGGTTTAGAAAATCAGGGCGTTACAAACTTGGTATCAGAGCCTAAGGTTTAACAGTATTCTAGGAAGTCTGAAAGCTGTATCAAGTAGAGTCTTGTACATGGGCGTGTTGTGTACCACACTTATGTGCAGGAGGCTATGAGATGTTTTAGGAATAGTTTCCCTTCTTTCATGTCTCAAGATCGTGCTATAGCAAGTTTCTCTAAGGAACCCATGTAGATTCATATCATGCACCCCTCATGTTCACTTTACCTTACTTTTAAGGTAACAGAAATAGTGAAGTTCAAAGTCCTAAAGATAGGGCTTTCTCAGACAGTCCCTACAGTCAGTTATGGGATTAGCCATGGACTCAAACAGTATCCCATCAGTTCATTATTGTTCTAAGGCCGTACAGATTTTATTCATGATCATGAGAACTCATTCTTGAACCCAGAAGTTTAGCAGTAGTAGAGTTGGGATAGTATTATTCTATTTGATTAGATTCTGTATTCGTGGGGATTAGATCAACAGGCTTGAACAGTACGAGCTAAAAACTTAAGTTTATTAACTCAAAATTAAGCATGAAGGTGTGAATGTGATATTAGCAGTATATGAGGAAACAGAATCAGATGATGTGTTTACTAAGATAGGCAGGTGTTGAACATAATGTAAGTATGTGATGGTAGATCAAGTACCTAAGCCAAGCCCTTAGATTTCAGTAGTAGAGCCAGTATGTATAGAAAACAGTAAAGGAAGACAATTCCATACCCATTCTCATCTCAGTGCAGAGTTTTTCACTTCAGCTATCATGAAACCAACTCAGGCATTGCATACCAACTCTATGGTCACGAACCATGCTCATGTATCTCCTTTTCCATAATCATGTATGAATTCAATTTCCAGCATAAGGAGTCCCTTTTACTCCACATTATGAGTCATGTTCCATGAGAACAATCTACTTTCATGCATTTTCCATGGGATCATGTGTGGAGTCATATTCCATGAGAACAATCTACTTTCATGCACTTTCCACTGGATCATGTGTGCCTTCAGTTCCCAGTATAAGGGGTTCAGTTCCAGCTCCCTCAGTATTATGAATCATGTCCCAGGAGTACACAAACTCTAGACTCAGGTCATGTAGCTCATGACTCATGTACGCATATCATGCTTTCCAGTATACTTAGCTTCCATGAATCATGCCATGCCCCTACAGATTAGATACATTTAGACTACATTATGTATATCCTCAGTTCAGACCTTATTGGTAAATCCAAACTATTGATATTTTATTCCTCAAGTTTCAGTTATGTGTCAAGTTTAGTTTGTATCTATTCATGTTTCAGGTCCTCCTGATTTACTCCTCCAGTTAGCTCTCCTTATGGAATAGTGTAATAATGAGCAGTTGTTTAGATAAGAGAAGATTGTTGCATGGTTACTTTGCACAAGGGTGTAGTTGTGAAGATAGGCTTGAATGTCATGATAAATGTGCAAGTAAACGTCTAGCAAGGGGTTGTATTTAGAAGTTGGGAAAGTACAAAGTCTAAGTGTACATTTAGATCCTTGACTTATATCAGTCCCCAACATGTAGCCATCAAAAACTCAGTTTCCAACTCAATTATAGTTTTAGTATCCAGTACTCAGTGATCAGTGTTCAATCCTTGAATTCAGTACTTCAGTATCAGTCTAAAACTCAGTTATAGCGATAGTCCAAAAATCAATATTCAGTAAAGGACTCATATAGTCCTACAGAACTATGACTTCAGTTACCAGTTTTATAGCCTCAGAATTCAGTACTTCTATACTAGCTATAGGCTTAGTTATAAAGTCATCTTTAGTCCAGTAACCAGATTTAAAACTCAGTTCAGTTCCAGACATGCTTGACCATAGCATTCAGGTTGTCAGTACTCAGTTATCAGTGTTTCAGTGCCCCAGTTTATAGAATACCTCAGAGCCATATCGTATGCTTGGTCTCACATTCGTAAATAATACAAACTTCATGAATCCATGCTCAGATACCTCATTCTACTTAGTTAGTCCTTATTTCCTATGCATAAAACTCAAAAATCTCATCCCAGCTATTCAGACTAAGTACAGTTTAGCTTTGTAAGATTCAGCATTTAGCTATCAGTTATTCAATTAATCAGATAAGTTAGTATATTTATGCACTCGTGTTCAGCTCAGTTCATGTATCATGTCTCAGTTTTAGATCCTAGCTATTCAGTCATGACTTAGTTCCTAGGTGTCTTGCGCATCGCCTCAATTCCCCTCAGTAGCTCATCCAAGTCAGTATTCTTTGAGGGACATAGTGTCCCAAGGGGGAGATACATCATACCCCCAAACTTTCATGACATAAACATGCTGCTCTATTTTTTTTTGATGAATCTAGTTTGGAGAAGGGGTACTCATAAGATAACCCTCAAACTCCAACTTCAGTCGTATGCCATGTTTTTAAGATTCAGTTCAGATCATGATATTCAGTATATCTACCACGTCCCAGACTCAGTTATGTTCTCATGTTTCTGATCATGCATATGGAGTAATTAATCTCAAACTTATCGATATTTTTAGTTCAAGGTAACAGTTTTTCTTAAACTTACTCGTTCTCATGTTCATATTTCAGTACCAAACTTGGTATTCAGTTCCATGCTCAGTTTTTAGGTCAAACTTGATACCTTTACCATTGCATGTTCCTGAGTAAGTTTAGTCATGAATTCACGCATCAGATATGTGTGATCAGCTCATCAGTACTTTCATTCATGCATTCACGAATTATGTTTTTAGTCATATAATCATGCATTAGATATGCATGGATTCAACCTTTCAGTTGTGCATCAGATACGCCTCAGTTAATTTCAATTCGAGGACGAATGTTCCCAAGGG
>NW_025871844.1:0-5213 GCF_002878395.1 Capsicum annuum
TCCGATAGACAAATTGTATGAAACCAATTTCATTGGAAAGAGGACTCGTAGAGATTTCCGTTGATATATAGTAGATCACCTAGATCATTATGTACAAGGAGTTATGATCATTTAAAGTTGGAGAAAAAATACGCCAGGCCTCAGTACTTTTTTCTGCACGTTTTACTGTTCACTACTATTCACAGTTCGATCGGAATGTTCATAACTCATCGCTCGGGTGTCCGTTTTGGATGATACACATATCTTTAGAAAGCTTATTCGATACTCTACGCAATGGTGGGTCATAATCTAAGACCTTCCTTACGGAAAATTTATAATTCATTCTAGAAGATAGAACCTAACACGTTTACACACAAAATTTCAATGAAAAATTTCCCGGGGTATTACATTATCCCCCCTTGGAAACATTTGTCCTTGAATGATGCTAGACATGCCAAGATTAGATAGGGAATAGATCATACAACTGAAACCATTCGTTAGACGCATCACCACATCGTTTCTCACTCCGAATGCAACATAGAATGCATAAATTCAAGAAACTACAGCTGAACACATAATAAATGACAGCTGAACTGCTGCAACTTTTATCAAAAGTGTATGATTTAGGAAAGGACGTACCTTTGGCTTGATCAAAGTTCGCGGAAAATAGGTGCGGGTACTTAGATCACATATCCGCCTCAGCTTCCCAAGTTGCACCCTCAACAGATTGGTTTCACCACAACACCTTGACCAAGGGAACTTCTCTGTTCCTTAGTCTTTGGACACTGAAATCCAGAATCTCAATAGAAATCTCATCAAAAGAAAGATTTTCTTGAATGTCCGCACTCACAGAGGAATCCACTACCACAACATTGCTAATATGCTTTCTAAGCATGGAGACATGGAATATTGGATAAGCAGAGGACAACTCGGATAGCAACTCGACCTCATAAGCTATCTTACCAACACGGCTAAGAATTTTGTAAGGACAAACATAACGGGGACTAAGCTTCCCCTTCTTTCCGAATCTTTTCACCCCCCCCTCATGGGTGAAATTTCCAGATACACTAGGTCACCAACTTCAAACTCAAGGTCTCTCCTTCTAACATCCGCATGTGACTTCTGACGACTCTGCATAGTTTTCAACCTTTCCCTAATCAACTTAACTTTTTCCATAGCCTCAAATACCGAATCAGGACCACTCACAGCCGCTTCACCCACCTCGAACCAACCTATGGGTGATCTACACTTCGTCCCATATAAGGCTTCAAACGGTGCCGTGCCAATACTAGAGTGGAAACTGTTATTGTAAACAAACTCTATCAATGGTAAGTGATCATCCCAACTTCCCTTAAAGTCAATTGTACAAGATCTCAACATATCCTCTAAGGTATGGATTGGTCCGCTCAGCCTGACCATCGGTCTGCGGATGAAAAGCAGAACTCAAAAGCACTTGGGTACCAAGACCTTTCTGTAAAGCTTTCCAAAATTGCAAAGTGAACTGAGTACCCCTATCTGAAATGATAGAAAAGGGAACTCCATGCAGTCTGACTAGCTCTCGGATAAACAATCTAACGTAATCCTCAGTAGTGTATGAAGTATGAACAGGAAAGAAATAAGCAAACTTAGTCAACCTATCAACAACAACCCCAGTGGAATCATGATGGCGTCGAGAAGGAGGTAAACCAATCATGAAGTCCATATTTATCTCTTCCCACTTGCAGGTAGGAATACTAAACTCTTGCATTATACCACCAGGTCTTTGGTGTTCAACCTTAACCTGTTGGCATGTTGCACACTTAGCTACAAACGCTGCTATATCTTTCTTCATACCACTCCACCAATAGATTTCCCGCAAGTCTTGGTACATCTTGGTGGCACCAGGATGAATAGAATATCGCACCCCATGCACTTCAGCCATAATCCTCTATCTCAGATCATCAACATTCGGGACACACAATCTACCCTGCAATCTCAACACACCATATCACCCTTGGGAGAAAACCTCTACTTTTTGGTCCTGGACTGACTCCTTCAGTCTGACCAAACTAGCATCTAAGTATTGCTTTTCCTTCACTTCCGAAACCAAGAAGGATTCGGAACTACTCTGAACCCCTATACTACCTTCAGCAGAGTCAAACAACCTAACCCCCAATCTAGCCAAACGATGTACATCACGAGCCAACTCTTTCTTACCTTCTACCACATGCAAAACACTACCCATGGACACTCTACTTAGGGCATCTGCCACAACATTGGCCTTGCCCGGATGGTACAGCACACTCATATCATAGTCCTTTAACAATGCTAACCATCGTCTCTGCCTAAGATTCAATTCTCTCTGGGTAAACGCATACTGCAGACTCTTATGATCAGTGAAAACATCAACATGGACACCATACAAATAGTGTCTCCATATTTTCAAAGCAAACACAACAGTAGCCAACTCAAGGTCATGGGTGGGGTCATTTTTCTCATGGGGTTTTAACTGTCTAGAACCATAAGCTATCACCTTACCCTTCTGCACCAATACGTAACCCAACCCAACTCTCGAAGCATCACAGTACACCACAAAACCATCAACACCATCAAGCGAAGTCAAAATAGGGGCTGAAGTGAGTCGAGTCTTCAACTCCTGAAAACTTTTCTCACAAGATTCGGACCACAAGAATTTCACTTTATTTTTGGTCAACCGAGTCATAGGAGATGCTATAGAGGAGAAACCCTTAAAAAAATGGCGGTAATAGCCAGCTAAACCCAAGAAACTTCAGATATCACTCGGAGAAATAGGTCTAGGCCAATTTCTAATAGCTGCGGTGTTTTGGGGATCAACTCTAATACCCTCCAAAGAAATGATTTGACCCAGAAAAGCAACTGACCTTAGCCAAAACTCACACTTACTGAACTTGGCAAATAACTTATGATCTCTAAGGGTTTGCAAGACAGTTCGAAGATGATCAGAATGTTCATCCTCACTAAGGGAGTACACCAATATATTATCGATGAACACTATGACAAACATATCCAGATATAGTCTGAACACTCGATTCATGAGGTCCATGAAAGCTACTGGGGCATTAGTTAACTCGAAAGACATTAGAAGAAACTCAAAATGGCCATAACGAGTTCAAAAAGCGGTTTTCGAGATGTCATACTCCCTAACTTTGAGTTGATGATAGCCAGAACAAAGGTCTATCTTTGAGAAATAATTTGCACCTTGCAATTGGTCAAACAAATCATCTATTCTCGGAAGGGGGTACTTATTTTTTACGGTGACTTTATTCAATTGGCGGTAATCAATGCACATACTCAAAGAGCCATCTTTCTTTCTCACAAACAACACAGGAGCACCCCAAGAAGAAATACTGAGCCTTATGAAACCCTTATATAGTAGATCTTTGAGTTGCTCTTTCAACTCCTTAAATTCTGTAGGGGCCATACGGTAAGGAGGAATAGAAATGGGCTGAGTATCGGGAAGAAGATCAATCCCGAACTCTATCTCTCTATTAGGATGTATCCTGGGAGATTATTTGGAAAGACATCAGAAAACTCATTGATGACGTTAACAGACTGGAGAGTTAGAGTCTCAGACTTAGTGTCTTTGACTCTAACCAAATGATTAATACACTCCTTGGAAATAAGCTTTCTAGCTTTGAGGTAAGAGATAAAATGACTCTTAGGTGACTCAGAATTCCCAGAATACTCAAACACGGATGCACCTGAAAATTAAAAATTGACCACTCGGGTCTGACAATCAATAGAGGCATAAGAAGAATACAGTCAGTCCATACCCAGAATTACATCAAAATCTACCATGTCTAACTCAATCAGATCGGCCAACAAGACTCTATGAAGAACGGTAACAGGACACTTTTTATGCACTTTCTGGGCAACAATCGAATCACCCGCTAGGGTAGAAACTAGGATAGGCTCAGGAATAATCTCAGGACTTATTTCAAAATTCACAGCAATCAAAGGTGTAACATATGAAAAACTGGATCCAGGATCCAACAAAGCATACATATCAAACTGAAATATACGAAGCATACCAGTAACAACATCGAGAGAGTCCTCCTGTTCCTGACGGGGTGGTAAAGCATAGAATCTATTCTGGCACTGCCCGTTAGCATTGCTAGAAGAGGCGCCCTGAGCTGGGGCTAGGCGAGTTGCTGGAACTGGAGCACTAACAGTCTGAGTCTGGGTCTGAGGGCGATAGTCACGATGCCCTTGTCCATCTTGTGGACAATCTATAACTCTGTGACCTATGTCACCACACCGGAAACCACCCCTCTTCTCACCCTAACACTCACCCGAATGAGCCCTACCATACTTAGGACACAGGGGATGATTTGGCTTACTGCCAGTACTGTACTGGGACCTGGATGCATATGACCTGCTACCTTGCTCTTACCTACCTCTAGGTACGGGAGAACTAGCAGATAATGGTGATGGCATAGACGCACGATCCTGATACTGAGGGCGCCTCCCTCTCTGTGATCTAGTCTGACCCTGTCTGTGCTGCTCGGACCAAGCTCTCTTATTCCCTCTTATTCTATCTCTCCTTAATCTTGTCTATCTCAATCTTTTGGGCATGAGTCATCAGCTTAGAAAAATTCATCTCACTCTACAGCATAGCAGACCTACACTCCTTAACCACATAACAAGACACTCCAGTCATAAACTTACTCATACTAGCCCGATTATCAGCCACTAAGTCAGGAGCATACTCAGCCAACTGATTGAACTTTTGAAAGTACTCCCTAACAGTCATAGAGCCCTGCCGCAGGTTCATAAACTCTTCCACCTTTGCCTCCTTCATCTTCAAAGGGAAAAACTTATCCAGGAATACATCTTGGAACTCTTGCAAAGTTGTAGGGACAACTCCCTCACCTCTACCTTTCCTCCAAGCAACAACCCAGTCATAAGCAAGGTCTTTCAACCTATACGCAGCCAGCTCCATACTATGTTCCTCAGATATATGCATCACCTGAGTAATCTTCCGCACCTCCTCTAAAAACAACCGTGGATCCTCATCTGACTTGAACCCATAGAATTCTGACTGATTCATCCACATGAAGTCATGGATCCTAGCAGCAGCTGAATCACCTCCTTGCTGCTGTGGAGCTAGGGCCGAGTTGGCCTGAACATTTGCAGTAGCAGCTTGGGCCAGCGCCTGAAAGACTGCCCAAAATTCAGCATGAGACACGTTTTTATTCAATGGGTCAGGGGGTTGA
>NW_025871845.1:0-2193 GCF_002878395.1 Capsicum annuum
CTCCAAAGGGAAAAACTTATCCAGGAATACATCCTGGAACTCTTGCCAAGTCATAGGGATAGCTTCCTTACCTCTACCTTTCCTCCAAGCAACAACCCAGTCATAAGCGAGGTCTTTCAACCTATACGCAGCCAACTCCATACTATGTTCCTCATATACATACATCACCTAAGTAATCTTTCGCACCTCCTCTAAAAACAACCGAGGATCCTCATCAGACTTGGACCCATAGAATTCTGATGGATTTATCCGTATGAAGTAACGGATCCTGGCAGCAGCTGAATCACCTCCCTGCTGCTGTGGAGCCGGGGCTAGGTTGGCTTGAACATTTGCAGAAATAGCTTGGGCCAGCGACTGAAAGGCTGCCCAAAATTCAGCATGAGACACATTTTCATTCAATGGGTCGGCGGGTTGAGGCTGCTGACCATAATTATTTCTTCTCGCTCAACGTGGAGGCATATTTCTAAAAGAAGAGAGCACGAATCAATAGCATAGAGAGACACTTTAAGCACAATAGACTTCTGAAAGAAAGAATTACAATTTTTCCTAAAAAGTCTTATAACCTCTTGCTCATAGATGTGGCCCGCTACACACCGATAATTAAGACTCTACTTAATGCGGCTTGTTAGACTCCCTAGGACACCTTAAAACCTTAGGCTCTGATACCAAGTTTGTAACTCCCCGGAAAATATATCCCGGAGCATCACACGGTGCTTGAGGCTATGAGGAGCCCCAAGCTTACCCTTTGAGCCATTTTCTTTCAGTTCAACACAAATCAATAGGGTTTTCATAAATAACCCTCAAATATCAATAGAGTAATCATCATCCAAGAATAAAAGAATTTAAGAAAGATAACAAAATACGACTTATTAGGTAACTCCCAACATCTATACTAGTTTGACAAGCCTCTAAGAAAATTAATAACACCAGCGAGCCATTGAGACATGCCCCAACTAACTCATACTCAGTTATCAAATATAAATAATTCCGTGAAACCAACATCAGATATCACGTCCTCGAAACATGAGGACTCACCATGACAGAGGATGTAGAACAGCATGCCCAAAGAAGCATTGTTGAACCTGGAATATAGCACCTGAACCTATATTCTGAGAAAATATAGCCCACATTCGAAGATATGGGCCAGTACCATAGAAAGGAACCGAGTATATGGTGGTGTATGCAGTTGTATAAACGTCATCATCATAAATATTTATAAGAAATATGCAAGATGTATGAAAGACTCACATAGCCCGAAGAAAATCATCATAATAATGAAAGGATGAAATAAGTAAAATAACACATGTGAGTCGTCATATAATTTGTCAATCACTTTCAGTTCATCAAGAATATCCAACCTCATAATGTAAATATCATTTAAATCTTTTGAAAGAATAAATTTTGCAATTCCACTTTCAAATCACTTCACCATTCACCATAGACACAAGGAAACACACACACACTGGGAGATCCTATAACCGACATAAACCATGTGAGCTACATGGAGTCCAACGTACAACCCACATTGGGGAGAGCCGTCCTATCCTTGCCATCGGAGTAGGACTATCGATATTAAATCCACACAAACTAGTGATCACTATATAAATCAGCCTCAGGCTCACTCCTATGGGGGCATGTAGTTCTAGGGAAGTAAGGTCGCTTTACATCTCCCACTCGGTGCTAAAGATTTCTCCCGAACTTAGCTCAGATCATTTCAAAGACAATCCACAACAAAATAATTTCAGTAATATATAAATATACATTAGGAACCATCATGCTTCCCATCTATCAAAATCAACCACGTTGTGGATTTCTTTCACACTCGAGTTCAAAACAACTCCATTAAGACCCAAAAGTCAAATCATTCAAAATATCTCAAATATTCAACATCAACATGCTTATAACACACACTTTTTCAAAAAACATAATTTTTAATGGGGATTCACGACCAAAATATCAAAATCATGATAAATATCGTTCAAAATTCATGCTTTATATCTCCACATATGTAAATTCATCTTTCAAAATCATAAATATCAAGATTTCATAATAATCATCATAAGATATGGGTTCATGCTTCAAATTCATAAAAATCACATAAAAATCATGCCTTTGTAAAGTAAATTACTTTTGGGCACAAGAACGAAAGAGAGTTCTTGTTGAAAACCCCACATACCTTGAATGATGAACTTT
>NW_025871845.1:2293-4634 GCF_002878395.1 Capsicum annuum
ATTTGATGAAATATAACATATAATACTTCTAATAGGCTTTAATATAGGGTTTGGATGGATTTTGGGTGAGGAGGGGGATAACCAAAACGCCCCTAACAATCAAATAATTCTCGAATCTGTCCTTTGGTGGATTGTTTTGATAGTCTGAAGTAGATCAACCATAACGTTTTACTCCGATATCTAAATTGGATAAAACCAATTTCATTAGAAAGAGGACTCTCATATCTTTCCGTTGATATACAGTATCTCACCCAGATCATTATGTACGAGGAGTTATGATCGTTTGTAGTTGACCAAAAATTTTGCTTTTGATAGGCTGAAGTAGATTGACCATCACTTTTTGCTCCGATAGACAAATTGGATGAAACCAATTTCATTGGAAAGAGGACTTGTAGATATTTCCGTTAATATATAGTAGATCACCCAGATCATTATGTACAAGGATTTATGATCGTTTAAAGTTGGAGCAAAAATACTCCAGGCCTCAGTACTTTTTCCTGCACATTTTACTACTCACTACTATTCACGGTTCGATCGGAATGTTCATAACTCGTCGCTCGGGTGTCCTTTTGGGATGATCCATATATCATTGGAAACCTTATTTGATACTCTACTCAATGATGGGTCATAATCTAAGACATTCTGCACAGAAAATTTATAATTCATTCTAGAAGATAGAATCCAACACGTTTATGCACAAAATTTCAACAAAAAATTTCCCGGGGTATTACACATCGACTCCTTGGAAACATTCATCCTCGAATGACGCTAGACATGAAAATATTATATAGGGAATAGAGCATACAGCTGAAACCATTCTTTAGACTCATCACCACATCGTTTCTCGCTCTGAATGCAACATAGAATGCATAAATTCAAGAAACTACAGCTGAACACATAATAAATGACAGCTGAACTGCTGCAACTTTTATCAAAAGTGCATGATTTAGGAAAGAACGGTACCTTCGGATTGATCAGAGTTCGAAAAATAGGTGCAGCTACTTGGATTGCATATCCGCCTCAGCTTACCAAGTTGCACCCTCAACAGATTGATTTCGCCACAACATCTTGACCAAGAAAACTTCTTTGTTCCTTAGTCTTCGGACACTGAAATCAAGAATCTCAACAGGAATCTCACTAAAAGAAAGATTTTCTTGAATGTCAGCACTCACAGAGGAATCCACTACCGCAGCATTGCTAATATGCTTTCTAAGCATGGAGACATGGAATATTGGATGAACAGAGGAAAACTCGGAAGGAAACTCGACCTCATAAGCTACCTTACCAACACGGCTAAGAATTTTGTAAGGACCAACATAACAGGGACTAAGCTTCCCCTTCTTTCCAAATCTCTTCACCCCCCTTATGGGTGAAATTTTTAGATACACTAGGTCACCCACTTCAAACTCAAGGTCTCTCCTTCTAACATCCGCATATAACTTTTGATGACTCTGCGCAGTTTTTAACCTTTCCCTAATCAACTTAACTTTTTCCATAGCCTCAAATACCGAATCAGGACCACTCACAGCTGCTTCACCCACCTCAAACCAACCTATGGGTGATCTACACTTCCTCCCATATAAGGCTTCAAATGGAGCCATACCAATACTAGAGAGGAAACTGCTATTGTAAGCAAACTCTATCAACGGTAAGTGATCATCCCAACTTCCCTTAAAGTCAAGTGCACAAGCTCTCAACATATCCTCTAAGGTCTGGACGGTCCGCTCAACCTGACCATCGGTCTGCGGATGAAAATCAGAACTCAAAAGCACTTGGGTACCAAAACCCTTCTGAAAAGCTTTCCAAAATTGCAAAGTGAACTGAGTACCCCTATTCGAAATGATAGATAAGGGAACCCCATGCAGTCTGACTAGCTCTCGGATATACAATCTAGCGTAATCCTCAATAGTATATGAAGCATGAACATGTAAGAAATGAGCAGACTTAGTCAACCTATCAACCACAACCCAAATGGAATCATGATGGAGTCGGGAAGGAGGTAAACCAATCACGAAGTCTATATTTATCTCTTCCTACTTCCAGATGGAAATACTAAACTCTTGCATCATACCACCAGGTCTTTGGTGTTCAACCTTAACCTGTTGGCATGTTGAACACTTAACTACAAACGTTGCTATATCTTTCTTCATGCCACTCCACCAATAGATTTCCCGCAAGTCTCGGTACATCTTGGTGGCACCAGGATGAATAGAATATCGCGCCCCGTACGCTTCAGCCATAATCCTCTATCTCAGATCATCAACATTTAGGACACACAATCTACCCTGCAATCTCAACACACCATCTCCCCCTTGGGAGAAAACCTCTACTTTTTGGTCCT
>NW_025871845.1:4734-6561 GCF_002878395.1 Capsicum annuum
TCCTGCAATCTCAACACACCATCTCCCCCTTGGGAGAAAACCTCTACTTTTTGGTCCTTGACTGACTCTTTCAGTCTGACCAAACTAGCATCTAAGTATTGCTTTTCCTTCACTTTCGAAACCAAGAAGGATTCGGAACTACTCTGAACCCCTATGCTACCTTCAGCAGAGTCAAACAACCTAACCCCCAATCTAGCCAAACGATGTACATCACGAGGCAACTCTTTCTTACCTTCTACCACATGCGAAACACTACCCACAATATTAACCTTGCCCGGATAGTATAGCACACTCATATCATAGTCCTTTAATACTTCTAACCATCGTCTCTACCTAAGATTCAATTCTCTCTGGGTAAACACATACTGTAGACTCTTATGATCAGTGAAAACATCAACATGGACACCATACAAATAGTGTCTCCAGATTTTCAAAGCAAACACAACAGCAGCCAAATCAAGGTCATGGGTGGGGTAATTTTTCTCATGGGGTTTCAACTGTCTAGAAGCATAAGCTATCACCTTACCCTTCTGCATCAATACGCAACCCAATCAAACTCTCGAAGCATCACAGTACACCACAAAACCATCAACACCATCAGGTAAAGTCAAAACAGGGGCTGAAGTGAGTCTAGTCTTCAACTCTTAAAAACTCTTCTCTGAAGATTCGGACCACAAGAACTTCACTTTTTTTTTGGGTCAACCAAGTCATAGGAGACGCTATAGAGGAGAAAACCTCAACAAAATAGTGGTAATAGCCAGCTAAACCCAAGAAAGTTCAGATATCAATCAGAGAAATATGTCTAGGCCAATTTCTAACAGCTTCAGTCTTTTGGGGATCAACTCTAATATCCTCGAAAGAAATGATATGACCCAGAAAAGAAACTGACCTTAACCAAAACTCATACTTACTGAACTTGGCAAACAACTTGTGATCTCTAAGGGTTTGCAAGATAGTTTAGAGATGATCAGAATGTTCATCCTCACTACGGGAGTACACCAGTATATCATTGATGAACACTATGACAAACATATCTAGATATGGTCTGAACAGTCAATTCATGAGGTCCATGAAAGTTGCTGGGGTATTAATTAACCTGAAAGACATAACAAAAAACTCAAAATGGCCATAACGAGTTCGAAAAGCATTTTTCGGGATGTCACACTCCCTAACTTTGAGTTGATGATAGCCGGAACGAAGGTCTATCTTTGAGAAGTAACTTGCACCTTGAAATTGGTCAAACAAATTATCTATTCTCGGAAGGGGGTACATATTTTTTACGGTGACTTTATTCAGTTGGCGGTAATCAATGCGCATACGCAAAGAGCCATCTTTCTTTCTCACAAACAACACAGAAGCACCCCAAGGAGAAATACTGAACCTTATAAAACCCTTATCTAGTAGCTCTTTGAGTTGCTCTTTCAACTCCTTAAGTTCTACAGGGGCCATACGATAAAGAGGAATAGAAATGGGCTAAGTATCGGGAAGAAGATTAATCCCGAACTCTATCTCTCTATCAGGAGGTATCCCTAGGAGATTATCCAGAAAGACATCAGAAAACTCATTGACGACGTTAACAGACTGGAGAGTTAGAGTCTCAGACTTAGTGTCTTTAACTCTAACCAAACGGTAAATACACCCCTTGGAAATAAGCTTTCTAGCTTTGAGGTAAGAGATAAAATGACTCTTGGGTAACACAGAATTCCCAGACCACTCAAACACGGATGCACCCGAAAACTGAAACTTGACTACTCGGGTCCGACAATTAATAGAGGCATAAGAAGAATACAACCAGTCCATACCCAGAATCACATCAAAATCTACCAT
>NW_025871845.1:6661-7263 GCF_002878395.1 Capsicum annuum
ACCCAGTCCATACCCAGAATCACATCAAAATCTACCATGTCTAACTCAATCAGATCAGCCAACAAGACTCTACGAAGAACGGTAACAGGACACTTTTTATACACTTTCTGGGCAACAATCGAATCACCCACTGGGGTAGAAACTAGGATAGGCTCAGGAATAATCTCAGGACTCATTTCAAAATTCACAGCAATCAAAGGTGTAACATATGAGAAATTGGATCTAGGATCCAACAAAGCATACACATTAAACTAAAATATACGAAGCATACCAGTAACAACAACGGGAGAGTCCTCCTATTTCTAGCGGGACGGTAAAGCATATAATCTATTTTGGTGCTGCCTACCAGCATTGCTAAAAGAGGCACCCTGAGCTGGAGCTGGTCGAGTCGTTGGAACTGGAGCACTAACAGTCTGAGTCTGGGTCTGAAGACGATAGTTACGACGTCCTTGTCCATCCTGTGGACAATCTCTAACTCTGTAACCCATGCCGGAAACAACCCCTCTTCTTACCCCAACACTCATCCGAATGAGCCCTACCACACTTAGGACACAGGGGATGATTTGGCTTACTGCCAGCACTGTACTGGGACCTGGATGCAT
>NW_025871846.1:0-1378 GCF_002878395.1 Capsicum annuum
TTCATAATTATAGATCTCTTCTATTGTTAATAGCTTATCTCATACTTGTATTTTTATATTTCTAGCTTTATAGGTAATTAAGCTTCCTTCATTATTAAATCTTTTGACTACTATTGGTGTTTTTAGCTTATCCCATTTGTCTTCTGGTAAACAGTTATATCTATATAAGTTGGCTTCTGCTCCTGTATCTATCATAGGTGTATAATATCTATTATAATATCCTTCTACTATTATTTTCATAAGTACATATATTTTCATGTTAAAGCTCTCATTATTAATAATTTTTCCTTATTCCAGGTTATGGTTAATTGTGTGTGGTCTATATTGTAGGGTTTAACTTGTTCTAACCATTTTATCCCTAATATTATATCTGCTATTTTCATATCTTCCATTATTTCAAATTCTATTTTTATTTTTCTAACTCCTATTTTTATTTCTTTTTCAGTTGTATCTTTTATAGTTATTAAACTTCTTGGTAGATCTGGGCATATATTACTATTAGATTTTATTTCTTCATTTTTCACTAGGTATTTTGTTATATGGTTTTCTTCTTGTCCTATATTTAGGAGTATTAAATATTCTTTTTCATTTATTGTTCCCGTTATATAATATTGAGTTAAATTAACTGTTGAAGTTATTTTATAATTTGTTCTTTTCGATGATCCTGATGATTATGGATTTTCAAAAGCTATTCTTTTTGTTGTGCTTATTCTATCATTTATTATTTCTAAATCGTGTTCTATATCTATGACTTTGTAACTATAATCATTGTTATCAATTGTTTTTACAAATTGTTCAAAAGCACTTTCTATTTGTATTTTATTAATTTTATTTCTTCCCGTTATTTTATGTTTTGTTGTTAATACATATAGATTTTTACATCTTGCTGTAAATATTTTACTTCCTAGGGTTAGTTCTATTCCTGATATTTTTCAATATAGCACTAATGACTTATCTATGTTTTTATCTGTTGTTGCTACTAAATAATTTTCACTTATTATAAATTTAAATTTTTGGTATATTAGATTTCCTTTTATAGCAGTTATTATACTTTTTTGTATATGTTTTATAATTCTATCATCTGCTAAATATAATTCTATTGGTGTATCTATTCCTTCTCTAAAACATGCTTTTATTAATATTTCCGTTCCTCCAAGGTGTACATATTTTATTGGGTCTTTACTTTTTATATAGTTTATTTCTTTATTAATTATTCTTTTTGTTACTAGTGGTATAATAGCTCTATCTTTTGCATATCTACATTCTATTACATGTTCTTTTTGGCTTACTACGTAGTATTCTTCTTTTCGTCTACTAAATATATTTTTTATTATTGGTATTTTAAATATTTTTTTTACACTTAAATCTAATTCTTTTC
>NW_025871846.1:1478-2568 GCF_002878395.1 Capsicum annuum
GTTAATTTTATTTTTTTCCGTTATTTTATGTTTTGTTGTTAATACATATAGATTTTTACATCTTGCTGTAAATATTTTACTTCCTGGGGTTAGTTCTATTCCTGATATTTTTCAATGTAATACTAATGATTTATCTATATTCTTATCTGTTATTGCTACTGAATAATTTGCACTTATTATAAATTTCCTTTTATGGTAGTTATTATACTTTTTTCCATAGGTTTTATAATTCTATCATCTGCTAGGTATAATTCTATTGGTGTATCTATTCCTTCTCTAAAACATGCTTTTATCAATATCTTTGTTCCTTCAAGGTGTACATATTTTATTGGGTCTTTACTTTTTATATCATTTATTTCTTTATTTATTATTATTTTTGTTACTAGTAGTATACTAGATCTTCCTTTCACATATCTACAATCTATTACATGTTCTTTTTGACTTACTACGTAGTATTCTTCTTTTCTTCTACTAAATATATTTTTTATTGTTTGTATTTTAAATATTTTTTGATACTTAAATCTAATTCTTTTCCTTTTATTTCATCAAATATATGACTATCAAATATTATTTTTGATCTGTTTCTTCTTCATTTAAATATTCTTCTTTGTTATTATTTTTATATCTTCTTCAGTCATTTGGTTTATTCTTATATCTTCTTCAGTCATTTAATTCATCTAATTCACTATCTATTTCATTATCTGTTTCATTCTCTGAAATTTCATATATACTATCTTCACTTTATAATTCGTAATCTACATAATCTATCTGCATATATTCTGTATTTTCTATTTTTATTTCTGATATTTATTTATTTTTTGGGTTTTTAGGTAATTTACAATCTCTTGCTAAATGTCCTAATTTTCCGCAATCATAACAAGTACATTCTTTTATAGATTTTTTTTTCTTTTCTTATAATATCTTTCTTCGCATCCAAATTGAGGTGCTATTTTATCTTTGCAACATGCTAACTTTCTTATTAATGTTTTTTTTTATTTTTATTTCTTCTCTATATTTTTCACATAGGTTTCTATACTATTGTTGTAAAAATTTTATTCTTGCTCCTAGAGTATCTACTATTTTTGCTTCA
>NW_025871847.1:0-6723 GCF_002878395.1 Capsicum annuum
ATTAGATATAAAAAAGAAATTACAATCATTTTTAGGATTGTAATTTCTTTTTTATATCTAATTCTTCTTTTGAATTTATTATTTTTTGTACTATATGTTGTTGCATTTTTACTCCACTTTTATCTATTTGTATTCCTAAAAACTCTATTTGATTTTTCATAATTTCAGCTTTCTTTTCACTTAAACTTATTCCTGAATTTTCTATTATACCTGCAAATTCTTCTAGTAATTTTAAATGTTCCTCTTTAGTTTTTGTATATAATAGTGTATCATTTATGTATACTATACAATTAGATAGTTGTGTAAAATAACTATCCAGTATCTACCTTGTGCATTCTTATATCCAAATGGTAACACATTTCATTCATAATATCCTTATGGTACTGTAAACACAATCAATTTTTTAGATTCTTCTTCTAGCTTTAAATGGTAAAATCCTGATTTACAATCAAATTTACTAAAGTAATTATATCCTTGTATTTGCCTTATTTTTAATATCTTATTTGGTATTGGATAATAATATGTCATAGTTTTTGCAATTTAGCTTTGTATAATCAGTGACTATTCAACTTTTTCCTCTTTCTTGTTCACTGTGTTTATTTACTATAAATGCTGGGCTATTGTGTTTACTATTACTTTTTTGTATGTATTGTTTTTCTAATAATTCATCTATATGCATTTCGAATTCTTTTAAATTATCAAAGTTATATGTTAATGGTTTTTGGGTAACTATACTATTTTTATTTATTATCTCAATTTTTACAGTAGTCTTATATTTTCCCCATCCTTTTAATGGATCTTCACTATATAGTTGTCTTAATTTTTTCTTTATTATTTCTACCTTATCTATTGAAAATATAGTTATTTCTTCTTTATTTATTAAAAATATAACTAGTTCTATTGTGTTTTCAGTATTTTTTATATTTTCTAATTTTTGTGTGATTTTTTCATTTCCTTTTATCCAATCAGTTTTCTTGATTATTTTATTAATAACTCTTTTTGCTCTTACCTTTTGTTTACATGGTGGTGTAAACCAACAGTGTGTTTTTGTTATTATATGTGGGTATAATTTATCTAAAAACAACATTCCTAAAAGCATTTCTTTTGATGTTAGTTCATAATTATAGATCTCTTCTATTGTTAATGTCTTATCTCATACTTGTATTTTTACATTTCTAGCTTTATAGGTAATTAAGCTTCCTTCATTATTAAATCCTTTGACTTCTATTGGTATTTTTAGCTTATCCCATTCGTCTTCTAGTAAACAATTATATCAACATAAGTTGACTTCTGCTCCTGTGACTATCATAGGTGTATAATATCTGTTATAATATCCTTTTACTATTATTTTCATAAGTACATATATTTTCATGTTTATGTTCTTTTTATCAACAATTTTTCTCTATTATAGGTTATGCTTAATTGTGTATATTCTATATTGTAGGGTTTTACTTGTTCTAACCATTTTATTCCTAATATTATGTTTGCTATTTGCATATCTTCCTTTATTTCAAATTCTATTTTTATTTTTCTAACTCCTATTATTATTTCATTTTCAGTTGTTTCTTTAATAGTTATTAAACTTCTTAGTAGATCTGGGCATATAATATTATTAGATTTTATTTCTTCTTTTTTCACTAGGTATTTTGTTATATGGTTTTCTTCCTGTCCTGTATTTAGGAGTATTAAATATTCTTTTTCATCTATTGTTCCCGTTATATAATATTGAGTTAAATTAACTGTTGAAGTTATTTCATAATTTGTTCTTTTCGATGATTCTCATGATTCTGGATTTTCAAAAGCTATTCTTTTTGTTGTGTTTAATCTATCATTTATTATTTCTAAATCTTCTTCTATATCCATGTCTTTGTAACTATAATCATTGTTATCAATTGTTTTTAGAAATTTTTTAAACGGACTTTCTATTTGTATTTTATTTATTTTATTTTTACCCGTTATTTTATGTTTTGTTGTTAATACATATAGATTTTTACCCCTTGCTGTAAATATTTTACTTCCTGGGGTTAGTTCTTTTCCTAATATTTTTCAATATAATACTAATGATTTATCTATGTTTTTATCTGTTATTGCTACTGAATAATTCTATCATTTTGGTATATTAAATTTCTTCTTGTAGCAGTTATTATACTTTTTTCTATTGGTTTTATAATTCTATTATCTGCTAAATATAATTCTATTGGTGTATCTATTCCTTCTCTAAAACATGCTTTTATTAATATTTCCGTTCCTCCAAGATGTACATATTTTATTCGGTCTTTACTTTTTATATCATTTATTTCTTTATTAATTATTGTTTTTGTTACTAGTGGTTTACTAGCTCTACCTTTTGTATATCTACAGTCTATTACATGTTCTTTTTAGCTTACTACGTAGTATTCTTCCTTTCGTCTACTAAATATATTTTTAATTGTTGGTATTTTAAATATTTTTTCTACACTTAAATCTAATTCTTTTCCTTTTGTCTCGTCAAATATATTATTATCAAATATTATTTTCTGATCTGTTCCTTCTTCATTTAAATATTCTTCGTTTGTTATTATTTTTATATCTTCTTCGGTCATTTGATTCATTTGATTTACTACCTATTTCATTATCTGTTTCATTTTCTAAAATTTCATTTATACTATCGTCACTTTCTAATTCATAATTTATATAATCTATTTGCTTATATTCTGCATTTCCTATCTTTATTTCTGATATTTTTTTTTTTGGGTCTTTAGGCATTTTACAATCTCTACCTAAATGTCCTAGTTTTCCACAATTATAACAAGTACATTCTTTTATAGATTTCTTTCTCCTATATGGTTTTTTATATTTATAATTTTTGACATAATATCTTTTTCTTGGTTTCTTATACTTATATTTTGATATTTTGTATCTCTTATATTTTTTATGTATTTTTCTTTTCTTATAATATTTTTCTTCTAATCTAAATTGGGGTGCTATTTTATCCTTGCAACATGCTAAATTTCTTATTAATGTTTTTTCCATTTTTATTTGTTCTCTGTATTTTTCGCATATATTCCTATACCATTGTTGTTGAAATTTTATTCTTGCTCCTAGGGCATCTACTATTTTTGCTTCATCCCAATTCTTTATTATTTTTGAACTAAATGGTTCAGGTAATTTACTAAAATATAATCTTCTCACTTCTTTACTTTCTTCAATATTGTATGCTCCCTTATAGTAGTATTCTTTAAATGCACACGTATATTCATCTATATAGCTCATATTGCATATTACTAGTTTTAACATTAAATTCCTATTTGTATCTTTTTTTTCCTTTTGTTCTCCTTCTTCTTCTGTTGCCATACTGCTAAATTCATCTTTTATAGCTATTTCATATTTTTTCAATATGTCTATAGGTGTTAGTTTAGTTGTTGTTGTTCCTTCCGTTTTTATATCAGCCCTTACTACCTTTTTACTATCTTCAGTTAAATTTAAAAATCATAATTTTGCTGTTTCTATTAGTGTTCTTTCTATATATTCTGGTGTATCTATTGCATTTATACCATTGTCTAATAATTGTCTTATTATAGATCCTATCCATAATTGTATCGTTTTATCTATATCTATTACACAGTCTAAGTCTAAGAAGTTATAATCTTTAATAATTATTAATTTTGGTGTCCATTTGTTATATTCATCCCTTAGGTTATATCTTTTAAACTTATTTTTATAATAATATGTAGGTTTTCTTATTTCTGATGTACTGGGTATAATATTTTCATCGTCTTTTTTATCAAGAGTATTTATTTTCGTGTTTGTATTTTCTATGTTTTCTTTACTAATTACTTTTTGTTTTTCATTAATTTCTAGTTTTTCTATATTTGTTAAGATTTCTGTATATGTTTCACTATCTTCCGAATCATAATTATCTGTTTCTTCAGCATCTATTGTATTTATTTCTATTTCATTAGTTTCTAATTCTTTATTTTCTAATTTTTCTTTAAATTGATTTATCTCAATTAATAATTTTTGTTCTTTATTTTTTTATTCTTTTTCTTTCTATCTTTTTTTCATACAGCTCTTTTAGCATTTGCAGTTCTTTTTCTAATTCAGCGATCCTATTATTTTTTGTTTCTTCTATTTTTGTATTTCTTCTGTAGTCTGTTGTTTTATTTTATCTATTTCTTTTTTCCTGTCTATTTCTTCATTTTCTCTTGTTATTCTTACTATAACTTTAATTTATCTTCTAATTTTAGTTCTTTTTTTTTCTAACATTAAATATAAATGTTCACCTATTTTCTTATATCTTCTTTCTAAATTAGAAAATACTATTCTTATTTTTAATCCTTTGTGATTTTCATATGTTTATTCATCCATTATGAATTCTTCTTTGTTCATTTTATCTACTTGATAGTGTATAAATTATGTTGATATATGTATTCTAGACTATCTATTTGTGATTCTAATTATGAAATATTTTCTTTTTGTGCATTTATTGAATTTTGACATACTCCAACAATCATGTTATATTATAGTCTTTCTTTTCTTATTTTTAATTCTCTCAGTTTTTCAGATAATGTTTGTTTTAGTTCTTTATATGTTTGGGATTTTGTTATGTTATTCATCTGTATAATATTTATAATATTTTGGTGGATACCGAAATCTGATTTTATCATAATTAGGTGGTATGTATTTGTAATACCCCAAAAAATCCAAACCACTATTAGAGCCATTTACCAAGCTCATGCATAGTACATCATGGTTATTTTATAGTTTTATGAGTAATTTAGATGTATATTAAGGCTTCAAATAACTCTCAGCTATCAGACGAATCAAAACATTCCTCACCGATCGAATTCTTGAGAAAGATATTGCCATAGTCAGATTCAAACGAGCATATCTCTCATTATTCTTGGAATTTTTGAGCTCATGACCTATCAATAGATAGATAATTGAATTAACTTTCCAACAATACCAATTTTTCCTAAATCCGATATCGGAGCAAAGAGTTATTCCTATTTTACTCCAGCATCTTAGGTTGTAAACTGTGTGACGACATTCGTGGTAGCTTACCACATTTGTGACACCCTACCACGAAGGTCGTCAGTGTTAGGCATAAACCAGCACCTAAGTGACGAAATTCGTGGTAGCTTACCATATTTGTGATGCCTTACCACGAAGGTCGTCAGCATTAGGCAAAAACCAGCTCCTAAGTGACGACATTTGTAGTAGCTTACCACATTTGTGATGCCTTACCACGAAGATCGTTAGCCTTAGGCAGAAACCAGCTCCTAAGTGACGACATTCATGGTATCTTACCACATTTGTGTTGCCTTACTACGAAGGTCATCAGACTTAGGTAGAAAACATCGATTCCAGCTCTTGTGTGACAATATTTTGATGGTCTTTTCTTTCACCTTCCATGATTTATAACCCTAAGGAGGCATAAATTTTCTTATTTTTCTTCAATTAAGCATCTTAAAAACCCTCTCTTACGCTCTTAACCACAAGATTAGGGTTTCCACAAAACTCATCTCTCAAAAGCAAGATTCAAGCCTTTTTCCAAGATAATTGAGAATTTAGTTTCCCAATCCAAGAAATCTCCAGAAAATCATCAAGGTTTCCTTTCTAAGGTATGCGTAGTATTCATCTATGGATTCAATTCATTCATAGAGTTCAAGAATCATGCTTTTAAATGTTATTTTGTAAACTTTTGTGGTGATATAAGCATGTACACGTTGATGATTGTTGTTCAAGTTTCAATATGATATCTAAGGATGTTTTTCATGAAATATATGTGATTGTTGGTTGAAAATCATGAACTTTGGGTGGTTTGAACTAATGCAAGTATGAAATCCACCTATGCCTAAAAGAATGCATGCAAGGTGTTTGATAAAATGCTTAGGATGCTAGAAATTCATGTTTGTATGCTTCTATGATGTCTAAATGACAAGTCCATGTTAGCTATATACTTCAATGTAAATCCCATGCTTTTCATGTGTTGCTATTGTGGTGGTATGAAGCATTTAATATAATGGAGATATACAATATGTACATAAAATATATCCATGCATTCCCTACAATGTTTAAGATGTTGAATAACTATATGAAATATGATATCCCCTACTTATGATATTATGAATTGTGGACTCAAATCTTGTGATCAAGTCATGTCATGTGTGTTAGTTTTCTTCTATCGAGTCCTGGGGGTATTCGTACCCAAAAAACATAGATGTGTGCCTAGAGCCATGTCATGTTGTCACGATAATCTCAGTCAAGCCATAATCTATAGAAATCAGTCAGTCATCTGACTCAGAAAACCTCAGAAATCCCATGATCCCAGTTAACTCTCAGAAAATAGTACTACTCCCTTAGTCAATGGAAGTCAGTTAATCTATCCATGTACAGTCATTTGAATCATGTTTAGTCTCTTCAGATGGGAGTAGGAGTTAGCACCGAGTGAACCCAAGGATGGGAACTCACCTGTATATGAGGGTGTAATTCTTAGCAGTCATCCTTGTATTCCAGAACTATATAGCCAGCATAGGTTGAGACATCGCAGCCTGTTATATGAGGGTAGATGATGTGGCTTAACCTGTTATATGAGGGTTCCCACCGTTCTCACTAGAGTTACCTATTATATAAGGGTTGCTCATATATTTTCCTTACCAGTGCACGGTACTGACACCCTTCCTGTCAGGGTAGATATTGGACCCCATCTTAGCCGTAATGGCACATATGGGCATGTCGGTT
>NW_025871848.1:0-4440 GCF_002878395.1 Capsicum annuum
TTCCTAATCACATTTGTTAGCTCATTTACAGGAAAAAGGACTAAAAGTGTACGAAATAGATAATTAGTTCTCGAAACTAGGCTAAAATATGGGCAAAATATATTGATATAGGCGCGTAATTTCGCCTATCATCAATCCCCTATGTACAAATAGACTCAGAAGCAATTCAAATTTCAGTGGTCAGATTCTTGTGAAAAGAGTTTTCAGGAGTT
The DNA here is from genome assembly GCF_002878395.1 of Capsicum annuum. NCBI lineage: Eukaryota > Viridiplantae > Streptophyta > Magnoliopsida > Solanales > Solanaceae > Capsicum > Capsicum annuum. The sequence goes on from NW_025871848.1 coordinate 213, forward strand.
GAAGACTCGACTCACCACAGCTCTAGTTTTGACCCTACCAGATGGTTCCAATGGCTTTGTGGTGTACTGTGATGCTTCCAGAGTCAGATTGGGTTGTGTTTTAATGCATAGAGGTAAGGTTATAGCCTATGCCTCTAGATAGCTTAAGCCCCATGAGAAGAACTATCCTACTCATGATCTTGAGTTAGCAGCAGTAGTTTTTCCCTTATAGATTTGGAGGCATTACTTGTATGGTGTGAACGTTGATGTGTTCGCTGATCATAAGAGCCTGCAGAATGTGTTCTCTCAGAAAGACCTCAACTTTCATCAGAGAAGGTGGTTGGAATTATTAAAAGACTATGACATGAGTGTTCTATATCATCCGAGCAAGGCTAATGTAGTGGCTGAAACTCTCAGTAGAATGTCTCTGGGTAGTGTTTCCCATGTTGAGAAGAGTAGGAAGAAGTTTTCCCAGGATGTTCATCAGTTGGCCCAACTAGGTGTTCGCTTAGTCGATTCAGCAAAAGGTAGTGTGTGGGTGCAGAGTAGCTCAGAATCATCCCTAGTTTTTAAAGTGAAGGAAAAGTAGGATAGGGATCCTCGTCTAGTCCCATTGAAGGAATCAGTTAGAAATTAAAAGGTAGAGGTATTCTCCCAAGGGGGAGATGGTGTTTTACGTTGTCAGGGTCGTCTGTGTGTGATAGGTGTAGATGACTTGAGGCAGCAAATTCTCGCAAAAATACATAGTGTGCGTTACTTTATTTATCTAGGGTCCATGAAGATGTACCCTAATTTACGGGAGATTTATTGGTGAAGTGGGATCAAAAGAGACGTTGTAGAGTTTGTGGCTAAGTGTTCAACATGTCAGCAGGTTAAGATTGAGCATCAGAAGCCTAATGGGTCCATGAAGGAGTTTAGTATTCCCACCTGGAAATGGGAAGAAGTAAACATAGACTTTGTGATGGGTTTACCTCGTACTCATCGTTAGCATGATTCAGTTTGGGTCATTGTAGACAGGATGACCAAATCAGCTCATTTTCTTCTAGTTCATACCTCCTATTCAGTTGAGGATTATGCCAAACTCTATATCAGGGAGTTGGTCAGAATGCATGATGTTTGTTGTCCATTATCTCAGATAAAGGTACCCAGTTCACCTCTTATTTCTGGAAAGCATTATAGAAGGGTCTTGGTATTCGAGTTCATCTCAGTATAGCCTTTCATCCTCAAACAGATGGTCAAGCAGAAAGGATCATTCAGACCTTAGAAGATATTTTGCGAGCATGTGAGATAGACCTTCAAGGTAGTTGGGATAACCACTTTCCTTTGATTGAATTCGCATATAACAACAACTATCACTTTAGTAGTCAAATGGCTTTGTTTGAGGTACTTTATAGGAGGAGGTATAGATCTCTTATTAGTTGGTTTGAATTGGGTGAGGCCACAGTGGTAGGTCCTGACTTGGTGTTTGATACCTTAGAGAAAGTCCAGTTGATCAGGAAAAGGTTTAAGACAGCTCAGAGCTGACAAAAATCGTATGCAGATGTGCACAGAAAGGATCTCGAGTTCAAGATTGGTGACTATATGTACATAAAGATCTCTCCTATGAAAGGAGTGAATCATTTTGGCAAGAAGGAGAAACTCAGTCCTCGATATGTCAGTCCTTACGGAATTCTTAGTTATTTCGAAAAGGTAGCTTAAGATCTTGAGTTACTTTCAGATTTACCTTCAGTTCATCTAGTGTTCCATGTCTTCTTGCTAAATAAATGCATAGGTGACCCAGTAGTTATAGTCTCTATTGAGAGTATAGATATTCAGAACAACCTCTCTTATGAAGAGATCCCGGTCGAAATCCTTGACTATTAGATTCGCAGACTAGGGAACAAACAAGTTACTCTAGTCAAAGTTCTTTGGCGGAATTAGTCCATTGAGGGAGCTACTTGGGAAGCAAAAGCATACATGTGAACCAAGTATCCTTATCTATTCTCCGCTAATCCAGACTCAGCTCAAGGTAATAGTTTCCTTAAGCTTAATCAGTTTTATGTTCAGATTCCAGTCACAAACTTGGTATTAGTTATACGTTCATGAGGCAGTTCAATCATGTATCCATGCATCAGATATGCATGTTCAGTATATAGATTCCATTTATCAGGAATCCCAGTCATGCATTCATGAATCATGTTCAGTTATATCCATGCATCAAATATGCATGTTCAGTATGATAATTCTGAATACCAGCAATATCAGTAATATATCCATGTTCCAGATGTTCATATCAAGTAAGTAAGTAAGTCTCTCAGTATTCTCAGTCTCAACAGGCTCATTCGAGGATGAATGTTCCCAAGGAGGAGATAATGTAATACCTCGCAAAATTCTAAGCTTAATTCAGTCCTTTAGGCTTGTCAAGGGGTCCTAGACTTAGAGTATTTTTAGCTAAGTACTTAGACTTAGTGTCATTTTAGCCTATGAAGATTGGAAATCTTATTTTGCGACCTTTACATCCATTAAATGTTGATGTTTAGGTTGATTCATGATCAGGAATATCCATAGGTGTTTCCGAACAAGTTTTGGATTTTTTAGACTTCGTTTGAAGCTCTTTTGGAATCCCAAAATAGTGGATAAATGCAATCTTGGCACGCCGCATCGACTATCGCATTGATTAATATTTTTTCCAGCTACCAGCGTCCAATTCTAGTGAATCGACACAAATATGGCACGACATGTTGGCTATCGCGTCGATTCTATTGACGTGCAGTGTCGACCTGTGTGTCGGTAGCCTAGTTTTCAGTCATTAAAAGACCGCGTTCTTGGGGGTATTTGGGTCTTTTCCCCACGTCCTTCATCCCCCAAAACATGAAATTAAGACCTTTGGAGAGCAAATATACTTATTTATTCCTTAATTATCTCAATAACAAAACCCTAGGTGCTCAAATTTGAAATCAAGAACTTAAGATTCAACCATAAGTTTTCAGAAATTCTTCAATAAAGGTATGTGAGGTGTTCATCCAAGGTCCCTTCCACCCTTGGAGTCCAAGAATCAGTTTTTAAACTCAAGTATATGAATTTTGTGTATACCATGATGGGTTTCATAATATTCATGTTTATAATGATTATTTGAGTATCAAATCCATGAGTTAGGCTAAGTTTCATGTGAAGTTTATTGATTTATATATCTTCCATGTGAGCTCATGTTAAAGCCTTCAAATTGTAAATTTGATGATTGAATTGTGTGCTCACATGTTGATTAGTGTTATGTGCATGTTCTATGCTTCCAAGTGTTTGATAAATTGTTCATGTGAACTATTAACAGAATGAAACCATGCAAGTGTTTGTTAAAATGCCCAAATGAATAAATGATGATCAAGTTTGTAGTTTACATATTTCATGATTATTCCATGTCTCTTAATTTATGCTATCAAGTCCTGGGGGTACTTGTACCCGACAATTTAGCTGATTACCTAGAGTCATGGTCAGTCATAGAATAGTATCAGTCACGTCACGATTCAGTAGTACTCTCAGTTAGTTATAGAACTTAGGAAAACTCAGTAGAGTTAGTAATATTTTAGTCTAACTCAGTATTCAGTTCAGACCTTAGTAAACTCTATCAGTTAACAGAATTCAGTAGTATTTCATCAGTAAACAGAACTCAGTGAACTCAATTCAGCTCAGCTAAACAGTTATCTCAGTAACTATTCCGTCCAGCCTAGTACAGACTAAAACTCAGTTCAGTGTCTATTCAGTTGGGAGTAGGATTTAGCACTGAGTTAACCCAAGAATGGGGGCACTCCTGTAAGCTGAGGGTTTGACCCTTAGCAGCAATCCCTACATTATAGAACTACGTAGCTAATGTAGGTTGAGATATATTCCTGCCAGACATTATAAGGGTTGATACTTCTTATCCGATTTATCCTGCCAGCGAGGGTTGACGAAAGAGCTTTCTGTCAAAGAGGGTTAACTCACAGTTTATCTCTACCTGTGGCACAGTATTGACACCCTTCTAATTTGGGTTACAGGTTGGACCCCAAATCAATTAGACAAGGGGCATGTCAGTTAATTGATTACCCCCCACAGTCTCGGTTTCAGTCTCAGCCTCAGAATAGAACTCAGTCCAGTTCTATAGATTCAGGACTATCAAACATAGTCACTCAGCTCAGTTCGGAACTCAGTATAGTTTTCTCAGAATTTGAGACTTCCAGATATAGTCTCCCAGTTATCAATTATAAAGTATCAGTTATCCAGTAAATCAGTTGAT
>NW_025871849.1:0-12901 GCF_002878395.1 Capsicum annuum
GGCTTTCATGGTAAATATTTCATTTCTTTCTTATATTATGACATCATTTATTTTTGTTACTCAATAATGGTTTTGATTTATTGACATTATTTTGTAGGTTTGGGCGTTTGAAGCCATTTCTCATTTGAGAAAACAAGTGAACTACTAGGAAGAAGTTTCCTGTCCAAGAATCTTGAGATGGTTGTCGGGCAAAACTAATAAAAATGCAAAATTTCTTGATTTCTTCAACCCTCGAAGGATGCAGTAAGTATAATTATAATTAAGTTTTTATTTTAATTAATGATTTTTTGAATGATCTAATCATCATTCTAATATATGTAATGATTTATGTTAGATTGTGCATCTATCGCTAGTTTTGGCCAATTGAGAGTTAAAGATTCAATTTTTTCTTACTTTACGATTTGTACAAACTTTATCGGACCCTAAGATCACCGAAAAATAAAAATAGAATTGTTGGGAGCAACAACCATTACAAGAAAATAGTTTTGGGGGGTGGGCTTGTTGTTGTTGATGGTCTTAGTAGTGATGAAGTTGTTGATGGTGATAGTGGTACTGTTGTTGGTACTAACGATGCTCCTCTTACAGTATTTAAAATAAATCATTATGAGTTTGATCATACTGGTTATACAGATTTTTCCTCTCTGAGCGAATGTTCTGCATGCAAATGTCAAGACTGCATTGCAAAACATGATCTAGTGATTAATGCTATTAATGCATTAACTTCTTCTGTAAAGGAATTGGCATCTAAGAGGGGTGTCATTATGATACCCTGAGTTTTTCCATTAAATATTTCACTCCCAAATGTGTCGAGTCGTTAAAGCCATTTTATCTTTCTAAGAGTCCGTTAAGATCTCGAACGAAAATGTATTGAATTCTGTTCTTTATCATGATTAATAATTTATTTGTATGGAATTTTTGGATATGCGACTCGTCATCTCATAGATCATCGAATAAGATTTCCAACGATATGTGGATCATCCAAAACGGACACTCGAGCGATGAGTTATGATCATTCCGATCTAACCATGAATAGTGGTTACAGGAAAAAAATACTGAGGCCAGGCAAATTTTAGGATCAACTTCAAACAATCATAACTCCTTGTACATAATGATCTGGGTAAGCTACTATATATCAACAAAAATCTCCGAGAGTCCTCTTTCCAATGAAATTGGTTTCATCCAATTTTTCCATCTGAGCAAAAAGTTATGGTCGATCTACTTCAGCCTATCAAAACAGTCCACCAGAGGACAGATTTGACATTATTTGATTTTTAAGGGTATTTTGGTCATTTCCACTCCAATCCATCTGGCTAAACCATGGATTTAAGTCCATTAAGAGCATTCAATTGCTCATTTTTCTCCAAAATTTCCTAAGGCTCAAACCCCAACCCTACTACTCCAAATTTCATCCTTCAACGTCTCTTGATTGAATCGTAGAAATTTCTAATTGATTTGGGATTCGAGTTGATCATGTTAAGGGCTTCGAGAAGCACCTTTTATTTTCCTGAATAAAGTTCCAAAGTCGGAAGTTCATATTCATCTTCCATTTTTAGGTATGTGGGCATTGAACAAGAATAATTCTTCCATTCTTGTGCCCGTATCTTTAATTTTTATTATGGATTATTATGAGTTTGGTAAATGAATTTATTTCCAAGATATCCTACCATGAGATTTTGATTATGTATATATGTAAATTGTTCAAGCTTGCCAATTATGATTATTTAATGGATTCATATGGTTCTGTAAGTTGAATTATGTCTAAATAATTCGATTATGAACTTATAAAGATTTGAATTGTAAGTTTTGAATCATATGAGTATTTGACTATTTTCGTTCTATGAATTGAGATTTAATATTGGGATTCTTGGTGTTTCTATCAAGAACTGATATATTTTGAACATGTATTCACGTTTTAAGTTCAAGAATAAATTATTGATATTTCCAAGTATTTTGGAGCCATGTGTCAAATTTTGAGTTTCCTTATGTCGATTTGAGTTATTGGATTTATTGATATCGAAGTTGCAATGAGTCTTGCTATTTTTTGGATGGTTTTGATGAGTGAAATTGTTGAAAATATTACGTATTGAGTCTTCATATCCTTATCCAAATGTTGAGTCGGTTATGGTTCAATGCATTGATACCTTGTTCATGTTGAGGAAGATTAAAATGTTTTGAGCTAAAATGTGTTGAGTTAGGAATCCACAAATTGATATGATTTGATAAATGAGAAAGAGATTTGATTTGGTCTTTATGATAGACCTTTGTGATGTTATGGTGGATTTTCTAACGCGTTCTGAGCTTGTTAGGGAGTAGTACTTAGCACCGAGAGGGAAATTTGGTATTTTCCCAAACCTATGTGCCACTGTAGAGTTGTTTTATGATGATATTATTGGCCAGAGAGCCCGATTGTGATTATTGCAGGTTTAAGGTCGTACTCCCTGGTAAAGAGTATGATGCTCCTGCCAACGGGGATTTAAAACGTTGGTATTCCACGTAGCTCACGTGGGGCTGTCGGTTATAGGAAACTCCCGTGCCCATAAGATTAAGTTTCTTGAATTACCTAGTCACTCCGAGATTTGAGTCAAAGATTTTAGATGTTTATGATGTTTTATGGTCATTTAAGATGATTTATAATTACCTATGATGATTTTTGATGATATGATAATTTATGATAATTTAGGATGATTTATCATAATTTATGATTTATAATGATTTACGTGGATTACGAGATTTTATCATACGAACTGTTTATTATGAAATTACAAAAAGTATGATTTGATATAACTCAAGCCAAGTGAGTCATCATTGTCCATATGCATGTTTTCATGAAATTGATTATACTATTTATATTGTTGGATGCACCCCCACATACTCAGTACATTTGAAATGCTGACCCACATATTTCCATGGGCTACATTCTTACCAAAATGTAGATACAAGCTGTAGCGCACATATCATGTTCAGCTGGGTCGTCGCTCTCGATCGGTAGGTGATTAGTCCTTTTGATTCAGGGACTTGAGTTGTTCATATTTGAGGTATATTGTGTTTTCTATATTCATTCGTATTGAGTAGGGGTAGTTGGGAGTCATGACCTGGCTATCTTTGGTCAATGGTACTGGAGGCTTCATAGACAGTCACTAGTAGTTAGTGTATTCAGTTTCAGATTTGTATATATATGAGCAGAATTATGACCGTGTAAATTTACTTTCATGTTGGTCAGACTAAGTTATGGGGTTTTTCCGCATTATTCCTTCTATTTTATGTATTTTATTCAGTTGCTTTGGGTTATGCCAAATGAAGGGTTAGCTTGGGGTCACTTATGACCGTAAGCATCGTGTGACGTCTCAGGATCCGATTTCGGGGCATTACAGTCATTCCATCAAAGAGTATTTTATTTTCATCCACTACATTAGAGATTAAGTCTAAGAAAAGAAGGAAAGTGATTTCCAAGGCATTATCAAGCATCCAAAAAAGCGAAATTGCAACTCCTCTATTCTTGTGTTGCACTGAGCATTGTACAAGGTCCAAAGGAGAGCAACACAAGCTGAACAAGGTGAATATATATGTCTTCCAATTAACAAATAGACACATTTCAGATGATACATCTGCTGAAAATTATCAAAAAGATATATACATTTGTTGCAACAGTTAACTAACTTTTTGCACCAGATAAAGTACATGCTAGAAGTACATGTTGCGACATATTTCTCTTCTATTTGAGAAAATAAAAAGATCTTTGTACCACTTTTGTTTATACTAACAGATGATCTATTTGGTGCAATATATCAGTCATATGTTGCAACAGATGGTTCATCCATTGGAAATTATCATACAGGTCTTCCTCATGTACAAATTTGACCCAACAGTTGATTCATTATTGTAATAAAAATATAATCTATTTGGGATAATTTAAAAAAGGAGGAAGACCTGTTTGATTTGCTGAACATATGAGTTATCCTTTTCTATTTTATTATATCTCCGTGATTAGCATTGACCAATTCTGGCTTTCTTGGTAGATGTAGAAGCTACTACTGAACAACATTGATAATATGCTACTCTACTCTTTTTATAGAAATACGGAGAATAGAGAGAGCATAAACTATACATAAGCGACAATAAAGATCCACGACGAGCAAAGCTGAATCCCATAGTGCTGGATGAAGAACAACTTGTCCATATTGAGTAGATCTTTATAGCTTGAGTCTGTCAAATTAATAACCTCACCCCTCCTTAGGAATCCTTGGCATCAATACTTAAATTGGTGAGATCTGTACCCAAAACAATTGTTTTACATTTTATTTATTTGTTGATTTTATTTCAGCTAATTTCTTAAGGCTTCAATTTATTTTATTTTGTCTATGAATTTTATTTTTTCCTTAGATTTGAACTTATTAATTGAAATGGAATACTAGATTCAAATATTACAAATAACAATCTATCTGTTGTAACAGATGACACATCTATTGTAAAATATCAAATAGATTTGACATATATTGCAACAGGTAGGTAATCTGTTGGAAATTATCAAACAGGTCTTTCCACCACCGCAATAGATAGACTTAGATAGAAACTCCAACATAATGCAACAGATGACCAACCTATTGTAACAGATAAACTATATGTCAGAACAGGTAAAAAAATTGACACTACATGTAAAAAAGTGATAGTGAATTAAAATAAAAAAGATGAAACCCATCGACAGTGTTCATTTCAAACACCTAAAATTAAATAGGAATCAAGTATACAGTGTTCATTTTAAACACGTAAAATAAAATAGGCAAAAATGTGTCAGGTTGGCACTTTGTACTGACTTGGCATCTGATTTTGCTCCCAACGGTCATTTCCCCCCCAATGTCTAATATATTCATCTTCTTCTTAAAATTTAACCCTAAATTCTTAAATCTTCTTCTTCATCATCATCTTTTTTTTATCTATCCAAATTCTTCAAATTATTTGCATTTTATCTTTCTTTTCTTCATTTTTTTTTTCATTTTTTCCAATTGAGCTTGATAATGTCGAGCACATCTTTCACTATTTTTTTGATAATAATATTTGATATTCTAAGTGCTGTCATGAAGCTCTATTGAAGATTTCTTGGACTTAACAAAATTCAAGTCGTAGGTTTTTTACTTGTAAGATTTCAAAGGTAATATTTTTTTTTATTTAATTAGTTGATTAATTATAGACTTGTAATTGTTTTGTAATTGTGTTCTAATTTTTTAGAGAAATTGGGTGGATGCGATTACTTTGATTGGTATGAAGAATGACACTCTTCACAAGCAAATCGTGTAATCTGGGGTTTGTTGAAGAAAGTCAAGGCTTATGAAGAGAAAAAAAATTGAGCAAGAAGATACTACATTGTTGCCGTTATTGCTACTAATTTGGTGGTGTTAGGAACATGGATTTTCAAGCCTAATTGCTGAAATTTTCATGGTGGTGTATTTGCTACTGGTTTGATGTTGTCGAGCACATGGATATTCAAGAGTAATTGTTGTAAAATATCAAACAGATTTAGGCATATGTTAGTAAAATTTAGGTCATCTATTTGAAATTATCAAATAGGTCTTCCCTCTGTTGCAACAGATTAGACTTAGATTAGATAGAAATAACATCGTCATAATGTAGCAGATGACCAACCTATTGCAACAGATAAACTATTTGCCAGAACAGATAGAATATATTTTACAAGAGATTGACAATCTATTGCATTATAAAAAAACTCAACTTTCATTCATCAAAAAAAAAAATTATTGCCACTACATGTACATGTAATTTAAAGTAAAGTGAAGTGTGACTTGAAATAAAAAATTATTATTTCATAGGTTCTTCTATATACACAGGCTCCAAGCGTCCAGTTAGTACCCCATAAGCCCAGATCTCTTGCAGGTTTGCCACAGCGTTGTCACATAGAGAGGTCGTTGGCTCGGCCATTTCTATGTCGGTCAGCAAACATTCGATATGTGCAAGAGCGTACGAGCCGTTTGCTTAACCGGTATCATTTTTTGGAATGGTCATGCCCTTGTTTTGACCTTCAAAATCCCATGATTTATTCATCAACACTTCCTTTGGAAAATGATTCATCAGTTTACTCTCCCTCAATAAGATGGTCAACAACTCTATCAGTGGCTGCACGAGGAGAAAAAATCAACATCGTCGATGGCAGGTTCATTACAGTTATAAAATTTGATCTTTCCCTCCTTGAGTAGTATCTTGAAAATCCAATAATGTATGCTGTTTATGCTAATGACTATAAGAATCCTCTTTACCTCGGTTCAGATCTTGCTATGTGGATTTGGCTTCTCCTCTCTAACATATTTTATCATTTCTTCTTCCTCCAAGTCCAATGTAGAAACTAAAAAATCAAGTCCTGTTCCACACACTTCAGAATTGAGTTGATCATACTTATCCTTGAGCTTCTTGCAGACGTCGAGGTCCATTATCCTATCGGCAGCATCATAAGCTTCCGGGTACGTTAATTCCCTTTTTCTCATGAGGTAGGGAATTTTGTCAACATGATGTAATATAAGAGGATAATTTTTAAATAGGTTAGTAATTGTAAAGATGGTCCATCTATTGCATAGGGTTCTTTGAATCAATAATCTAACGCAACTTATGCAACAGATGGATAGTAAGTTGCAATAGAACCACTACCAGTTGCACCAGAATACCTAGTTGTTGAAACAAATTTCACATCTTTTGCATTGCTTCTTCTTCTTCATGGCATAGATTATTTTAGAAGGCTAGGTTTTGAAAAGTAAACTTGCCTTGTCCTCGTATCACATACACATATCTTTCATAGTCTAAAAGTCTTGGGGGGGGGGGGGGGGGGGAAGGCATGGGGTAATCTGGTGCACCTGGCTTGGCATTCTTAGCCTTTCGAAAATCTCTCTTCTCTTTGGTGCCAAGTTCCGCGTATATGTCCACCTTCTTGACTTTCCCCTAAACATCAACAACATTTTGAGAGGGAGTATTTGCAATTATTTTTTATTTCTGGACAGGAGAGTACGTCGATTATTGCTCTTTCTTTCCTCCTAACCAACATTGTAGGAGTTTATCGCTCCCTCACCTTCTTGGATGCTATGAAACCCCTCTTGGATTTGAATTCCTCGACAACTTTAGAGATAGCCTCTAATTTTTCAAAGTGTTTATCCTGGCTATCCTTGCACTCTTCGCATTCGCAATGAGAACACGAGGGTGAAGAGAGGTGAGAGGGACCTGTGTAAGGGTGAAAAGGGGTGTTTTCAAACATATTTTTTTCCTTAAGCATCAACATGGTCATCATAATGAGTGGTAGTAGCATCAGCATGCCTGCCACCAACACCAACAACTCCACCAGAAGAAGCACCCGAATCTGCCTTAGTAGGTTAGTCATGAAGAGCCTCAACATTAGGCTGACCTTGCCTAACTACTCTTCTTATGGCTATTGCTCTAGCCATTTCCTTCCTTATTAACTCCACCGTTGGGTCTGTTATAGTATTAACATGACCTAGAGTAATATAAGAAGGTTTAGAGAACTAAAGCAACATATGGGTAATCTGATGCAAGATATCAATCGTCTGTCACAACAGATTATCCATCTGTGGCACCAATTGGCATATGATGGGTAATCTGTCACAACAGATGTTTAATCTGGTGCATCAGATATAACATCTATTGCACCAAAAATAACATCTGTTCAATATCTTTTATTGAGTAAAATTATTTTACTTTAAGAAGACATACTGCATCATCCTAAGGGTTAAAGAGATCAGCCTCCTTAATTTTAGTATTGCTCTTCGCAGCAAACCACCTTAACATCCTTGGATAAGAAACCTCATTCGAGTAATTCATTATCTGCTTTCAGAGGGGAGGAATGACTTCAAATGCCCAAGCCTAAAAAATGTAAATAGGAAGCAAGCAAAAAAAGTCATAATAACTATATTCAATATAACTTAATGGATGAGTTAAAATAGTGATAAATTTTACCATAAAATCTCAAGGAAAATCGTATAATGTGGTCATCCTTAAGGATAGCTTTGTCAGTAAATATTGGACAGTCAAGTAGAAGCTGTTATATCCCCAGGGATAGTTATTGAATTTATCAAAATCCTCACCACGTGCTAACAAATCATCTTTTATGACCTTGTTGATGTCTCTTGCCAATATAACCGAATAAGAAAACCAAACTAAGAACAATTTCTCCCAGTACTGCTTTGGTATGGTTTTATCCATGAGATCTATCAACAAATCCGATGATTTGTAGACACGTCGAGCAATGTCAGACAATCCATCTATTTTTTCCTTGCATTTTCTTGCCTTGTACCTTTAGTGGGGTGTTACCTTAGTGGTAGGTAGTTCTTCTGGATGATAGAATCTTAAGCCCGTTTCTATGGAAAACTCTTGGAAGCCAAAATAAATTGGTATGCCATAGTAGTTGATCCAGATTTCATCCATCTTTTTGCCCCCCTCCTTCAAATTTTTATCATTCCTCGCATACTTGATCCTACACTTGAAAATACCATGTACTATCTACATTGGGAAACCAGCAGGGGCATCCTCAGCCATCTCAAGAAAGCATCCAAAGTAGCTTCTTAAAATGTCCATCTATGTTTAAGTCCTTCATAATTTTACTAAAATAAATAAACTTACTCCCCATCTGACATTTAAGTACAATTTCACCAATTAGTTCTTCTTCTATTTTTTTTCATTTATCGGCATCGCAACTTGAAACTTGTTAACACTAAAAGTTTTGATAGGATCGTACTAGGATGTCGATATTAATTCAGGCCCCATTGGTGATCCATTATCATCATGTTGATGATTATCCTCTTTCTCTTTCTCTTTCTCACTCTTTGTTTCCTCCTATTTCTCTCTTTCATTTTCTTCATCACCATCTACAGACCCTAGTTCACCTCCCTCAACATTGTTTTCATATCTTTTCTCAGCTTCACTTTGTTTCCCTGATTGGGATTATTTAGGAAGCTACTTCGAATCCCTCTATACTGTAGCCTTTTTTTGGGTGGTCAGACGTTGATCAATTTTCACTTTATTTCTTTTGGGAGACATGTTTTACCTAAAACAACAGAAAAACAAAAATTACATTACAATTGATGTATGCATAAATTTTTAAAAATACATTACAAACACCACCAATAACGACACACCAACAACCACCACCGCCACAAACACTACCAACCAATGCCACAAACACCACCAACCAATGCAACCACAAACACCACCAACCAATGGCACCAACAACCACCACCAGTGCCACCAATTTGATGATCACCACCACCACCACAAATACCACAAACACCATCTAACAATACCACGACAGTCAACGAAACATTGCAACAGAAACTAGGTTTTTCTCGAGTTCTTTCTACAATTTTACCATGAAAACTCAAAATTATAAACTCATTATCGAATATAATACAACTAAAAGTTTTATTTTTCATCATTAACTTAAAATCCCTTATTTTTCAAATAAATAACAAATATAGAAATCTTCTCGAACTCTATTACCTATGAAGACAGAGAAAATGACTGATACAAGCAATATTGAAGTCAAAAATAACACCTATGTGGTCAGAAATGAGGAAAAAATCAATTTGTTATGAATAGTAGAGAAATTTATTGAGTAGTTGTACTTATTATTTGTACTGTACAATTGAGTGAGAAAGACAAAAGAGAGAGAACTCAAGATTTGAAATGATGAAACATTTTTCTCACAAATAGATGATTTTTATTTTGAAAAAGAATGACGAGTTCTGAAAATATTAATTTGGTCCGAATTGATCTTAATTATTTTTTAAAATTATAAAAGATATGCATAATCTTTAACCCTCTCATCATGCAATTACCAAAAAACTCAATTGAAGTTGTAGTTGACCCTCTGAACTCATCCACCCTGGGTCCTACATTAATCAATTTAGGTATATGAACTCAATTGAAACTGTATAAAAACAAATGTTCAACCTGTTGCATTAGATACTCATCTATTGCAAATTATCAAACAGATTATATAATTTGTTGCGATAGATTACCCATCTATTGTAAATTATCAAATGGATTATCACATGTTGCAACAGATTACCTATCTATTGTAAATTATCAAATAAGGGCTGCCATCTATTGTAGTTGACCCTATGATAACTCACCCCTGGCCCTAGATTAATCAATTAAGGTATTGGTCTAACATATGAGGTAGTAAGAATCGGTTCAGCTCAAAGTGATTGATCGATGACTTTGGTCGGGAGAAATGCAATACCGTCTTATCATTCAATTGCCAACAGAATCAATTAAAATTGTTGTTGACCCTATGAGAACTCACCCCTGGTCCTAGATTAATCAATTAAGGTATTGGTCTAATATATGAAGTATAAGAATCGGTTCAGCTCAAAGTGATCGATCAACGACTCTGGCTGGGAGGAATGCAATACCATCTCATCATTCAATTTCCAAAAGACTAAATTAAAGTTGTAGTTAACCCTATGAGGACTCACCCCTGTTCCTAGATTAGTTAATTAAGGTATTGGTCTAACATATGAGGTAGTAAGAATCGATTCAGCTCAGAGTGATCGATCGACGACTCTGGTCAGGAAGAACGCAATACTGTCTCATTATTCATTTGCTAAAAGACTCAATTAAAGTTGTAGTTGACCCTACGAGAACTCACCCCTAATCCTATATTAATCAATTAGGGTTCATTTGGGAAAGTGTATAAGAACAATGCAAAATATAGTGTATTAGTAATGCTTGCACTAGTAATACTTGTATTATTTATGCTTGTATTAGTAATACATGTATTATTTCTTATACATTATTTGGTATGATGTATAAGAAATAGTACATTTTACATAATTTTGATAAAAGAAATTTTTGTTTACAAAAATACCTTCTTTGATTTTGTACAATTTTTTGCAACAAAGTTCTTTTGTTATTTCAAACAAAATTAATATTGTTGAATTATTATATAGAGGCTTAGGATTAATTGCAAAACTTTCGTCTTTGCGTAAAAATGTTACGCCGACGGATTAACATAGTTGAAACAAAAATAAAATACAAGAAGTAAGATTAAGAAAGTCTCAATTTTTTTTAAAAATATTTTTAAAGACTCTCAAAGCAAAGAATAAATATGTTATAGTTATTTAAATCAACCATTCATTATTGTAAATTCAAATAGTGGGAAAAGAAGTTGTGAAATATTTGGAAAAGATCCACTAGTGCAAATTAAAATGGCGGGAAAAGGAATGGTGAAATATTTTGAGAGGAAAATTGAGGGATATTAAGGTTATTTAATAAGTTAATGCATGTGTTTAAAGTCATTGTATTACTAATACATAGAAAATAGAGTATATTACTAATACACACTTCAATACACAATAGAGTGTATAACTAATGCTTGCATTAGTTATAATAGGCAAAAAGTCATATCAAACAAGATACTAGCAATACACATTAACTAATGCATGCATTATATTTTATAATACACTCTACCAAACTACCCCTTAAGGTATTAGTCTAACATATGAAATCAATTGAAATTTCATAAAAGCAAATGTTCAACCTATTGCAACATATGTCTTTTCTATTGGATTTAATGAAACAGATTAAGTCCTCTGTTGCAACATATTATGCATTTGTTGCGATGGATGATCAAGCTTTGGAAAATTTCAAACAGAAATTGTTATCTGTTGCACTTAGATGTTTTAAGACCCTTTTTTTAAAACACAATTTAGGTATTTCCTGTCTGAGATAAAAAAAGTTAAAATACTAAGGCGGTAAAAAATATTACTTGGATAACTAAAAAATCTCCTGAGCGAGCAGTCTTATCTGGTCTTTTCAATGTCACCGTCTCCTCGTGCCCATAAAAATTTAAAAGTTATTAATGAATATTTAAAACTCACATTTAGAAGAATACTCTCTCGTTCAGCCATAACATAATTAAGAGTCAAAACTCAACTCAACTCATGTATCACTTTTTCTTCTTTATTCTCAATTCTCTTTCTTTTCTTTTTGCATCTTTTTTCTCTCTTCTTTCGGATGAGGATCCTTTTGGATCTCAATCAATTAATATCTTTTCTCGATTGAACTGGATGTTCTGATTCCCTTTTCTTTTTTCACATTGCAGGTATAGTTCACTATTATTTTTTTCATCTCGTCATCTTCTTTGTATGTCATTTAAATTAGATATTTACATCTATTGCTATTGGTTATTTACCCATTACCAGTTTCCTATTTATTGAGAAAATTGAAAGAAAAGTGACTTTTAAGTCTTGAATGAATGAACCGTTGTATTTATATCGATTGCAAAATGCCTCATCTGTTGAATAGATGGGTAATCTGTTGCATCAGATTGGTTATCTATTGATTCACTCTATTTTGTATTACCCTTTTATACAAATGGAGCAACTATTTGAAGAAATCAAAATAGTAGCAAGGCTGGTTTGATTTATTCCAATAAATGACACATCTGTTGCAATATGTCATCCATCTTTTGCAATAGATGCCTCATCGATTGAGCAGATGGGCAATCTATTACATCAGATTGGTCATCTGTTGATTTTCTTAATTTTGTGTTACCCTTTTGTAATTTTCTTTTTCTTCTTCTCTTGTTTGACATCAAATATATTTTTCTTATTTACAGATAAAAGGAAGTGAAATTAGGTCCATTTTTGCCCAACCAGCATTAAAGGCTAGAGTAAAGATAGGTTTGGAGAAATAAGTTACTTACAGATGGAACCACTTCATATGTGAGAGGTATGTATTACTGATCAGCCTATCATGAAAACATACATCCAGTACAATAATTTTGTAAATATTTGTTCTTTACCTATTAGGAATTAATTCTTCAAACAAGATATGACATTTTATAGTTAAGATTTTTAGGTTCAAACTGGTAAGGCTGAGGGACTAAGTA
>NW_025871850.1:0-2542 GCF_002878395.1 Capsicum annuum
GAGATACTATATATCAACGGAAAGATATGAGAGTCCTCTTTCTAATGAAATTGTTTTCATCCAATTTGAATATTGGAGTAAAATGTTATGGTTGATCTACTTCAGACTATCAAAATAGTCCACCAAAGAACATATTCAATAATTTTTTTGATTTTTAGGGGCATTTTGGTCATTTCCCCTCACCTGAAATCCGTCCAAACCCTATATTAAAGCCTATTAGAAGCATTATATGTTATATTTCATCAAACTCCCTCAAAAAGAAAACCCTAAGCTCCTACATCCAACTTCAAGAACCTCCAAAGTTCACCATTAATTCGGCAAATTTATTCAAGATTCCAAGTTCCTAGTTCAAGAACTCCAAGAACCATCATTCAAAGGCACGATTAACATCTCAAAAATGAGTATCGACATAAAGTTCATCATTCAAGGTATGTGGGGTTTTTCAACAAAAACTCTCTTTTATTCTTGTACCCAAAAGTAATTTTCTTTACAAAGGCATGATTTTTATTTGATTTTTACGAATTTAAAGCATGAACCCATATTTTATGATGATTATTATAAAATCTTGATGTTTATGATTTTGAAAGATGAATTTACATGTGTGGAGATATAAAGCATGAATCTTGAACGATATTTATCATGATTTTGATATTTGGGTCGTGAATCCCCATTGGAAATTGTATTTTTTTAGAAAGTGTGTGTTATAAGCACGTTGATGTTGAATATTTGAGATATTTTGAATGCTTTGACCTTTTGGTCTTAATGGAGTTGTTTTGAACTTGAGTGTGAAAGAAATCCACAATGTGGTTCATTTTGATAGATGGGAAGCATGATGGCTCCCGATGTATATTTATATATTACTGAAATTGTTTTGTTGTGGATTGTCTTTGAAATGATCTGAGCTAAGTCTAGAAAAAATCTTTAGCACCGAGTGGGAGATATAAAGCGACCTTACTTCCCTAGAACTATGTGCCCCTATAGGAGTGAGCTTGAGGCTGATTTATATAGTGATCACTAATTTGTGTGGATTTGATATCGATAGTCCTACTCTAATGGCAAAGATAGGACGGCTCTCCCCAATGTGGGTTGTACGCTGGACTCCATGTAGCTCACATGGTTTATGTCGGTTATAGGATCTCCCTGTGTGTGTGTTTCCTTGTGTCTATGGTGAATGGTGAAGTGATTTGAAAGTGGAGTTATGAAATTTATTCTTTCGAAAGATTTAAATGATATTTACACTATGAGAATTGATATTCTTGATGAACTGAAAGTGATTGACAAATTATATGATGACTCATATGTGTTATTGTACTTATTTCATCCTGTCATGATTATGATGATTTTCTCCGAGCTATGTGAGTCTTTCATACATCCTGCATATTTCTTATAAATATTATAATGATGATGTTTATACAACTAAATACACCCCCATATACTTGATTTCCTTCCATGGTGCTGACCCACATCTTTGGATATGGGCTGCATTTTCTCGAAATGTAGGTTCAGGTGCTTAGTTCCAGGTTCGACAATGATTCTTTAGGCACGTTGTTCTATATCCTCTGTTGTGGTGAGTCCTCATGTTCCAAGGACGTAATGTCTGATGTTGGTTTCACGAAATTATTTATATTTGATAACTGAGTATGAGTTAGTTGAGGCATGTCTCAATGGCTCGCTGGTTTTATTGATTTTCTTAGAGGCTTGTCAAACTAGTATAGATGTTGAGAGTTGACTAATAAGTCGTATTTTGTTATCTTTCTGAAATTCTTTTATTCTTGGATGATGATTACTCTATTGATATTTGAGGGTTATTTATGGAAACCCCATTGATTTGTGTTGAACTGAATGAAAATGGCTCAAAGGGTTAGCTTGGGGCTACTCGTAGCCTCAAGCACCGTGTGACGCGCTCCGAGACCTATTTTTTGGGGCGTTACAAACTTAGTTTCAGAGCCTAAGGTTTTAAGGTGTCCAAGGGAGTCTGACAATCCGCGTTAAGTAGAGTCTTGATCATCGATGTGTAGCGCGCCATATCTATGAGCAAGAGGCTACAAGATGTTTTACGAAAAAGTGTGATTCTTTCTTTCAGAAGTCTATCATGCTTAAAGTGTCTCTCTCTGCTATTGATTCATGCTCTCCTCTTTCAGAAATATGTCTCCACGTCGATCGAGAAGAAATAATAATGGTCAACAACCTCAACCCGCTGACCCATTTAATGAAAACGTATCTCATGCTGAATTTCGAGCAACTTTTCAGGTGCTGGCCCAAGCTGTTACTGCAAATATTCAGGCCAACCCGGCCCCGGCTCCACAGCAGCAGGGAGGTGATTCAGCTGCTGCCAGGATCCGTGACTTCATGCGGATGAATCTACTAGAATTCTATGGGTCCAAGTCTGATGAGGATCCATGGTTGTTTTTAGAGGAGGTGCAGAAGATTACTCAGGTGATGCATGTATCTGAGGAACATAGTGTGGAGTTAGCTGCGTATAGGTTAAAAGACCTTGCTTATGACTGGGTTGTTGCTTGGAGAAAAGGTAGAGGTGAGGGAG
>NW_025871851.1:0-701 GCF_002878395.1 Capsicum annuum
CTCGAGATGACAAACGCAGTTATTGGATTACTTTGGAATTTCTACGGTTGAATCAAAAGTAATTTAAAGGTCAAATTTGGCTAGGGTTTGTTCTTTCTCAATGATTGATGATGAAAATAAGTTTTTGAACTCATATACAAGTATATGTACACATATTCCCGTCCATAATATCATAGGGAATGACCAAAGTGCCTTTAAAATTTAAATAATGTTAAATCTGTCCTTTGGTGGACTGTTTTGATAAGCTAAAGTAGATCGACCATAACTCTTTGCTCCGATATCGGATTTGGGTGAAATTGGTATCGTTGGAAAGATAATTCAAAGGGATTTCATTTCATATAAAGTAGGACACCCAGTTCATCCTGTACAAGGAGTTATGATCATTTGAAGGTGACCCTAAAAATCTGTTTTGAGAGGCTGAAGTAAAACGAGTATAACTCCTTGCTTAGATGTTGGATTTGGATGAAACCAATTGCATTGGAAAGAAGACTCAAAGATATTTCTTTTCATAGGTCGCAGCTCTCCCAGTTCTTTATATTAAGGGAGTTATGATCGTTCAAAGTTGACCCAAAAAATTGGCTGGCCTCTGTAGTTTGTGTGCAGGAAATTTTCCTGCACATTTACTATTCCCAATATCCCGGCCACCGTTTTATAGTTTTGAACGATCATAACTCCCTTAATATAATGAACTGGGAGAGCTG
>NW_025871851.1:801-2235 GCF_002878395.1 Capsicum annuum
TGTGCAGGAAAATTTCCTGCACATTTACTATTCCCAATATCCCGGCCACCGTTTTATAGTTTTGAACGTGCTCGATTATATCCGAAACCTATCCGTTTTTGGAAATCTTTATATCGTTGGAAAGCTTATTCAATAACCTTCGTATGGAACCATCGACGGGCGAATTCCGGTATAAATAAAATAAAATAAAATTAATTCCATATAAATAAGACCAATACACGTACTTGAATACGACAATACACGTACTTGAATACGGGGTGTTACATCATGACTTATAATTTCCTCACTCTGTTCTCCGGGCGAGCTCCCGACTTTCAATTTCATCACCCTGTTCTTCAGGCGGATTCCTGAAACCACATCAAAATTAGAAAGAAAATTATTCCAAACAAATGTTATGATAAAGAAAGAATTCATTTTCCCGAAAGTAAAATCATATTTTTCAGTAGGGTCCTTAACAAAAAGTGAAGTCCCATTTTCCAGGAGGGTCCTGAATAGAAATTAAAGTCCCATTTTTCAGGAGGGTCCTGAACAGAAATTAAAGTCTCATTTTTCAGGAGGGTCCTGAACAGAAAGTAAAATCCCATTTTCAGGAGGGTCGTGAACAGAAAGTAAAGTCCCATTTTTCAGGAGGGTCCTAAACAGAAAGTAAAATCCCATTTTTCAGGAGGGTCCTGAACAGAAATTAAAGTCCCATTTTTTGGGAGGGTCCTGAACAAAAAGTAAAATCTCATTTTTTCAGGAGGGTCCTGAACAGAAAGTAAAAATTCAATTTTTCAGGAGGGTCCTAAACAGAAAGTAAAATGTCATTTTTCAGGAGGGTCCTGAACATAAAAGTAAAGTCCCATTTTTCAGGAGGGTCCTGAACATAAAGTAAAATCCCATTTTTTAGGAGGGTCCTGAACAGAAAGTAAAATCCCATTTTTCAGGAGAGTCCTAAACATGAAAGTAAAGTCCCATTTTTCAGGAGGGTCCTGAACATGAAAGTAAAGTCCCATTTTTTAGGAGGGTCCTGAACAGAAAAAATAAAAATCTCATTTTTCAGGAAGATCCTGAACGAAAATAAAATCCCATTTTTCAGGAGGGTCCTGAACAGAAAGTAAAATCTCATTTTTCAGGAGGGTCCTGAACAGAAAGTAAAGTCCCATTTTTCAGGAGGGTCCTCAACAGAAAGTAAAATCTCATTTTTCAGGAGGGTCCTGAACATAAATTAAAATTCCACGGAAGTTCTTTTCCAATGGCCGCTGAATTAAGTGAAGCGAATTTGCCCCTGTTTCAACAAAGAAAATTTGTCAGTTAAAAACTAGTGATGGTTTGCAGCACTTGGCTTTCCTGACACCTGCTCCAATGTCCATTCCCTTCATTTTATTTCAGATTGCTGGCACTTGCTCCTGTCTTGTCGTATCATTGACCTAGACCAGATCGGGGAAATGCCTT
>NW_025871852.1:0-1409 GCF_002878395.1 Capsicum annuum
ATGACCAAAACGCCCCTAAAAATCAAATAATTCTCGAATCTATCCTTTGGTGGACTGTTTTGATAGTTTGAAGTAGATCAACTATAACGTTTTACTCCGATATCCAAATTAGATGAAACTAATTTCATTAGAAAGAGGACTCTCACATCTTTCCGTTGATATATAGTATCTCACCCAGATTATTCTGTACAAGGAGTTATGATCGTTTGAAGTTGATCCAAAAATTCGCTTTTGATAGGCTGAAGTAGATCAACCATAACTTTTTGCTTCGATAGAAAAATTGGATGAAACCAATTTCATTGGAAAGAGGACTCACAGAGCTTTCCGTTGATATATAGTGTATCACTCAGATCACTATGTACAAGGAGTTATGATTATTTAATGTTGGAACAAAAATACGCCAGGCCTCAGTACTTTTTCCTGCACATTTACTGTTCACTACTATTCACGGTTCGATCGGAATGTTCATAACTCATCGCTCGGGTGTTCGTTTTGGAAGATCCACATATCTTTGGAAATCTTATTCGATACTATACGCAATGGTGGGTAATAATATAAGACATTCCACACAAAAAATTTATAATTTATTATAGAATATAGAACCCAACACGTTTACGCACAAAATTTCAACGAAAATTTTTTTGGGTTATTACATCATCCCCCCCTTGGAAACATTCATCCTCAAATGATGCTATACATGCCAAGATTAGATAGGGAATAGAGCATACAGCTGAAACCATTCGTTAGACTCATCACCACATCGTTTCTCACTCCGAATGCAACATAGAATGCATAAATTCAAGAAACTACAGCTGAACACATAATAAATGACAGCTGAACTGCTGTAACTTTTATCAAAAGTGCATGATTTAGGAAAGAACGGTACCTTCAGCTTGATCGGAGTTCGCGAAAAATAGGTGTGGGTACTTGGATCGCATATCTACCTCAGCTTCTCAAGTTGCACCCTCAACAGATTGGTTTCGCCATAACACCTTGACCAAGGGAACTTCTTTGTTCCTTAGTCTTCGGACACTAAAATCAAGAATCTCAATAGGAATCTCATCAAAAGAAAGATTTTCTTGAATGTCAGCACTCACAGAGGAATCCACTACTACAACATCGCTAATATGCTTTCTAAGCATGGAGACATTGAATATTGGATGAACAGAGGACCACTCGGAAGGCAACTTGACCTCATAAGCTACCATACCAACACAGCTAAGAATTTTGTAAGGACCAACATAACAGGGACTAAGCTTCCCCTTCTTTCCAAATCTCTTCACCCCCCTCATGGGTGAAATTTTCAGATACACTAGGTCACCAACTTCAAACTCAAGGTCTCTCCTTCTAACATCCGCATATGACTTTTGACGACTCTGCGCAGTTTTCAACCTTTCCCTAATCAACTT
>NW_025871853.1:0-1345 GCF_002878395.1 Capsicum annuum
ACGTCTACAATAGCTAAAATCCCGACACTCCCCTGAGTGCTCCAGTCATGTTAGCAACCTAGTGGTACAGATATTCTGTGCTAATATATATATACAGAATTCTGCAAAAGTAATCGGTCATAAGGAATAAATTGAGCAATACATACTTGGCTTTGTATCTCGTATCTTGGGTTAAATAGAATATGAATATCACAACAGTAATTATGTGTTCAGATGAGCATCAGCAATAACTATTGTACTCGCTCTCCTAGTAAAAGGGACACGAATGAAGTTCCTTCTAGGTGGATTTTATACTTTGCTAAACAAAGCTGCTTATTTTTAAGTTGAGTCATCTCCAAGGAAATACTGTCCCCCGTGACCCCTATATTTTAGCGGTCATTCTTGAAAGATTCAATCTTTAGTTTTTCCCACTCTTCATTATTCTGTTACCAAGGTGCATAACTTTGCTGGTAATATGTTTATTGTCTTATAAATATAGCGTACAATATTGACCAATGAAAGTTGAAGATTCATGATATCTTGATGGCAGTCTGATAGCTTCATTCATGATCAACTTTTGTTTGTGTCTGATAGACTTTCTATTCAATTGACAATTGGATGCATAGACTACTCCCTGGAAATAGTAACTCCAGAAATTTGTAAGAGGGGGCCATGTAGGTTAAAACCTTAAGATTTGCAGGACGTTTGAGATAATTTCCATCCAGTAAAGGAACACTAACAACCCAATCAAATTAGTTGGTCGATCTCAAAGTTTAGAAGTCCAATTCTTTGAAGTTTTATGCATTTTTTTATCCCCAATCAAATTAGTTGGTCGACTGTTATTCCTTCTTATAAAACTGACAGTATTTTGGAGCTACTTCATCAAAAATATCGGTTTATACTGCCATAAAATTTGTTGGTATTATAAAAGAAGCCCACAGGTTCCTCATTTTTTTGTTACAAAATCCAAGTCATCTTATAAATGTTGTTAATTCCTCAGGTTTACCCCATTTGTACTTATATGGTGGACTAATTCCTTTGCACGAAGGAGTAGGATATTACATGTCAGATCTGCCATCAGGTACATTGTTAGTCTTTTAGCTAAGGTGGGGAATGGCTTTGGCGGGGGAGTGGGGGGGATGGGGTCCCAGGCTCGTGCGGAGCGTGGGATCGGGGTGGGGGTGGGTGGGGAGTGGGGGGCGATCCCGATCAGAGTTTGGAATACGGGGGAAGGGGGCTGTCTCGGGCTCAAGCAGAGCCTGGGGGAAGGGGGCGGTCTCGGGCTCGAGAAAAGCCTGGGGGACCCGAGCTCATGCGGAGCCTAGGATCGAGGGGTGAGGGGAGGGGAGGAGGGGAGATCCGAGGG
>NW_025871854.1:0-1679 GCF_002878395.1 Capsicum annuum
CTGTCCTTTGGTGGATTGTTTTGATAGTCTGAAGTAGATCAACCATAACGTTTTACTCCGATATCCAAATTGGATGAAACCAATTTTATTAGAAAGAGGACTCTCATATGTTTCCATTGATATATAGTATCTCATGCAAATCATTGTGTACGAGGAGTTATGATCATTTGAAGTTGACCCAAAAATTCGCTTTTGATAGGCTGAAGTAGATCGACCATAACTTTTTGCTCCGATAGACGAATTGGATGAAACCAATTTCATTAGAAAGAGAACTAGCAGAGATTTCCGTTGATATATAGTAGATCACCCAGATCATTATGTACAATGAGTTATGATTGTTTAAAGTTGGAGCAAAAATACTCCAGGCCTCGGTACTTTTTCCTGCACGTTTTACTGTTCACTACTATTCACAGTTCGATCGAAATGTTCATAACTCGTCACTAGAGTGTCCGTTTTGGATGATCCACATATAGTTGGAAAGCTTATTTGATACTCTACGTAATGGTGGGTCATAATCTAAGACATTCTATACGAAAAATTTATAATTCATTCTAGAAGATAGAATCCAACACTTTTATGCATAAAATTTCAATGAAAAATTTCCCAGGGTATTACATCATCCCCCCCTTAGAAACATTCGTCCTCGAATGACACTAGATATGCCAAGATTAGATAGGGAATAGAGCATACAGCTGAAACCATTCGTTAGTCTCATCACCACATCATTTCTCACTCCGAATGCAACATAAAATGCATAAATTCAAAAAACTACAACTGAACACATAACAAATGACAGCTGAATTGCTGCAACTCTTACCAAAAGTGCATGATTTAGGAAAGAACGGTACCTTCGGCTTGATCGGAGTTTGCAGAAAATAGGTGCGGGTACTTGGATCGCAAATCCGCCTCAGATTCCCAAGTTGCACCCTCAACAGATTGGTTTCGCCACAACACCTTGACCAAGGGAACTTCTTTGTTTCTTAGTCTTCGGACACTGAAATCAAGAATTTCAACAGGAATCTCATCAAAAGAAAGATTTTCTTGAATGTCAGCACTCACAGAGGAATCCACTACCACAGCATCGCTAATATGCTTTCTAAGCATGGAGACATGGAATATTGGATGAACAGAGGACAACTCGGAAGGCAACTCGACCTCATAAGCTACCTTACCAACACGGCTAAGAATTTTGTAAGGACCAACATAATGGGGACTAAGCTCCCCCTTTTTTTTGAATCTCTTCACCCCCCTTAGGGGTGAAATTTTGCAGTTACACTAGGTCACCAACTTCAAACTCAAGGTCTCTCCTTCTAACATCCGCATATGACTTCTGACGACTCTGCACAGTTTTCAACTTTTCCCTAATCAACTTAACTTTTTCCATAGCCTCAAATACTGAATCAGGACCACTCACATCCGCTTCACCCACCTCTAACCAACCTATGGGTAATCTACACCTCCTCTCATATAAGGCTTCAAATGGAGCCATGCTAATACTAGAGTGGAAACTGTTATTGTAAGCAAACTCTATCAATGGTAAGTGATCATCCCAACTTCCCTTAAAGTCAAGTGCACAAGCTCTCAATATATCCTCTAAGGTCTGGATGGTCCGCTCAGCCTGACCATCGGTATGCGGATGAAAAGCAGAACTCAAAAGCACTTGGTACCCAAGTGCTTTT
>NW_025871855.1:0-912 GCF_002878395.1 Capsicum annuum
GGACTGTTTTGATAAGCTAAAGTAGATCGACCATAACTCTTTGCTCCGATATCGGATTTGGGTGAAATTGGTATCGTTGGAAGGATAATTTCAAACGGATTTCATTTAATATAAATTAGGCCACCCAGTTCGTCCTGTACAAGGAGTTATGGTCATTTGAAGTTGACCCTAAAAATCTGTTTTGTTAAGCCGAAGTAAAACGAGTATAACTCCTTACTCGGACGTTGGATTTGGATGAAATCAATTGCATTGGAAAGAAGACTCAAAGATATTTCTTTTCATAGGTTGCAGCTCTATCAGTTCATTATATTAAGGTAGTTATAATCGATAAATTTGACCCAAAAATTCGGCTGGCCTCAGTAGTTTGTGTAATTTCCTGCACATTTACTATTCCCAAATATCCCGGCCACCGTTTTATAGTTTCGAACGTGCTCAATTATATCCAAAACCTATCCGTTTTTGGAAATCTTTATATCATTTGAAAGCTTATTCAATAACCTTCGCATGGAACAATCGACGGGCAAATTCCGGTATAAATTAAAAAAAAAAAATAATTCCATATAAATAAGACCAATACACGAACTTGAATACACCAATACACGTACTTGAATACGGGGTGTTACAACAAGTTCGTTAAGTACATCACAAAACAACAAAGGGACAAACAAAAACTTCAACCTAGGAACATCGCGTTTATGAAATATAAAGAAATTCAGAATAATACATACATTCAATATCTCGTACTTGCTAGATTTTTGTCTAATTGAATAGTTCTCCTCATAGTTTCGGTAGTGAGCTACATTGTATGAGGTGTTCCATCATAAAGTATTTGATAAACTGATTTTTATTGATGTTCTTCTATTTCAATTGTTGGGGGTCTATCGGAAACAACCTCTCTACTTCTTCGGGGGT
>NW_025871855.1:1012-2142 GCF_002878395.1 Capsicum annuum
GTTAAGTACATCACAAAACAACAAAGGGACAAACAAAAACTTCAACCTAGGAACATCGCGTTTATGAAATATAAAGAAATTCAGAATAATACATACATTCAATATCTCGTACTTGCTAGATTTTTGTCTAATTGAATAGTTCCCCTCATAGTTTCGGTAGTGAGCTACATTGTATGAGGTGTTCCATCATAAAGTATTTGATAAACTGATTTTTATTGATGTTCTTCTATTTCAATTGTTGGGGGTCTATCGGAAACAACCTCTCTACTTCTTCGGGGGTAGCGGTATGGACTGTGTACATTTTACCCTCCCCAGATACATTGGGCTTCTTGTTGTTGTTGTTCTATTTCAATTTGCCTGTTTCTAAACCTCTTGGATTATCACTCTCATACCACAACATTTTTCCTTTGCTGTCACTATTTTAACTATCTTATCGTACGACTTGAAGCGTGTGTTGCCATGCAAACCTTTTTTCTTCTAACAGAGTCTATCATGCTGGACTATGTAAGGAGTGATTGTCCTGACCAATGCGTTGAGCATCCTATGAATTCTATCGATGGAAACCTTTAGACATCTTCATTCTTATCTGCATGAATGCTGGTTTGCATCTGATGAGCTTAGGTTTTGGAGAAGATTGTTTCAACAGAATAATATATATGCCCCAATGTCTTAACTCAAGGTTTGAGTTCGAAGGACCAAGCATCCGCAATAATGTAATTCTTACTTTACAATCTTGTATGATTGAGGTGATGAAAGATAGTGGCGGCAATAATTACAAAGTGCCTCAATTGAACAAAAATGGACTAGAAAGAGAAGAAAACCTTCCTCTCCATCTTCATTGTAATATTGATATCGTCAATAAAGATTTGGCTCTACTTCAACAATGATATGAGTTATTATAATGGCAACGCTCTTTATTTTGAAGTTGGAATGGTGTTTTTTCAAGTAGTATGTAGAAGTACTGTACTACTTCTGTGTATAGCCGTAGTGATCATCATGTAACTTTTACAATGATGTTTTGTCAAATATGTTAGGAGTACTATTTTTGTGTACAGACATGGTGATCATAATGTATTTTTTGTACTCATGAATAACTCTACTTACAATGATATAAGTCCCACCAGCTTATA
>NW_025871856.1:0-586 GCF_002878395.1 Capsicum annuum
ATTATTGATGGATATGAGACTAATTATATGTATATAATGACCAATTTTCGTCCATGAGGTGATGGAAAATGACCATATTGCCCTTAAAAATTTAAGTAAATCCGAATCTGTCCATGGTGGACAGTTTTGTTAGGCTAAAGTAAATCGGCCATAACTCTTTGCTCCGATATCGGATTTAGGTTAAATTGGTATCGTTAGAAAGATAATTCAAAGGGCTTTCATTTTAAATAAATTAGGCCACCCAGATCGTCCTGTACAAAGAGTTATGATTGTTTGAATTTGACCCTAAAAATCTGTTTTGAGAGGCTGAAGTAAAACGAGTATAACTCCTTACTCAGATGTTGGATTTCGATGAAACCAATTGCATCGGAAAGAAGACTCAAAGATATTTCTTTTGATATGTTGTAGCTCTCCCAGTTCATTATATTGAGGGAGTTATGATCGTTCAAAGTTGAACCAAAAAACTGGCAGGGCTCAGTAGTTTGTGTGCAGGAAATTTTCCTGCACATTTACTGTTCACAACATCCCGGCCACCGTTTTATAGTTTCGAACGTGCTCGATTATATCCGAAACTTATCCGTTTTTG
>NW_025871856.1:686-1089 GCF_002878395.1 Capsicum annuum
ATTATTGATGGATATGAGACTAATTATATGTATATAATGACCAATTTTCGTCCATGAGGTGATGGAAAATGACCATATTGCCCTTAAAAATTTAAGTAAATCCGAATCTGTCCATGGTGGACAGTTTTGTTAGGCTAAAGTAAATCGGCCATAACTCTTTGCTCCGATATCGGATTTAGGTTAAATTGGTATCGTTAGAAAGATAATTCAAAGGGCTTTCATTTTAAATAAATTAGGCCACCCAGATCGTCCTGTACAAAGAGTTATGATTGTTTGAATTTGACCCTAAAAATCTGTTTTGAGAGGCTGAAGTAAAACGAGTATAACTCCTTACTCAGATGTTGGATTTCGATGAAACCAATTGCATCGGAAAGAAGACTCAAAGATATTTCTTTTGATATGT
>NW_025871857.1:0-725 GCF_002878395.1 Capsicum annuum
CTATGAAAATTATTATATTATATAATTTAAATGCATCTGTCTTTTTTATAGGTTGTGCATCTATGGATCGTGCCTACTGAGGAGGAGTCGGTGATGACTTCTTATATTACTCTAGGTCATGTTGATACTATAGCAAAACCAACGGTGGAGTTAATAAAAAAGGAATTAGCTGAAGCAATATCTATAAGAAGAGCAGTTAGGCAAGGTCATCCTAATGTTAAGGCTCTTCATGACTAACCTTTTACTAAGGCAGATCCGGGTGCTTCTTCTGGTGGAGTTGTTGGTGTTGGTGGCAGGCATACTGATGCTGCTACCACTCATGATAATGAGCATATTGATGCTAAAGAAAGAATAAATATGTTTGAAAACACCCCTTTTCGCCCTTACACAGGAAGAATAAATATGTTTGAAAACACCCCTTTTTGCCCTTACACAGGTCCCTCTCACCTCTCTTCACCCTCGTGTTGTCATTGCAAATACGATGAGTGCAAGGACAGACAAGATAAACTCTTTGAAAAAGTAGAAGCTATCTCTAAAGCTATCGAGGAATTTAAATCCAAGAGGTGTGTCATACCATCCAAGAAGGTGAGGGAGCCACACACTCCTACAACATTAGTTAGGAGAAAGAAAAGAGCAATTAGAGATGTACTCTCTGCTCGAAAATCAAAAGAAATTGTAATTCCTCCCTCTCCAAAAGCTGTTGAAGTTCAGGGGCCAGTCAAGAA
>NW_025871857.1:825-2104 GCF_002878395.1 Capsicum annuum
CGGGCCCTCCTTTTCCCCCCAAGACTTTCAGACTATGACTGATATGCGTATGCCGCACGAGGACAAGGAAAGTTTATTTTTCCTAACCTAGCCCCTCTAATCTACCCCATGAAGAAGAAGCTACACAACAGATTTCACATCTGTTGCAACAGCTGGGTATACTAGTGCAACTAGTAGTGGTTCTGTTGTAACTTATTATCCATCTGTTGCATAAGTTGTGTTGGATTAATGATTCGGAGAAGCCTATGCAAAAAATGTACCATCTATTGTATTTTTACAATTACTAACCTATTTAAAAATTGACTTCTTATCTCACAGCATGTTGACATAATTCTCTGCCTCATGAGGAAAAGGCAATTAACGTACCAAAAAGCTTATGACGCTGCCGATAGGATAATGGACCTCAACTCCTGCAAGAAGCTCAAAGATAGGTACGATCAACTAAATGGAGAGGTGTCATCCCTTAGTGTGGTACTTGATTTCCTAGTTCCTACATTGATTTTGGATGAAGAAAAAACGTTAAGATATGTTAGAGGGGACAGGCCAAATCCACACAGCAAGAGCTGGACCGAGGAAAAGAGGATTTTTGTAGTCATTAGCGTGAACGGCATGCATTATCAGGCTTTTGAGATACTACTTGAGGAGGGAAAGATCAATGTTTATGACTCCAACGTACCTCTCATCGATGATTTCGATCTTTTTCTCCTCGTGGAGCCACTGATTGTGCTGTTGCCCATCTTGTTGAGGGAGAGTAAACTGATGAATCATTTGCCAAAGGAAGTGTTGATGTCAAAATCATGGGATTTTACAGGTCGAAACAGGGGAATGATCCTTCCAAAAGATGATGATGCTAAAGCGAACGGCTCGCACGCTCTTGCACACATTGAATGTTTATTGACCAGCACAAATATGGCCGAGCTAACAAATTTTTTGTGTGACAATGCTGTAGCAAACCTGCAAGAGGTCTAGGCTTATGGGATACTAACTGGAGAACTGGACGCTTGAAGCCTGTGTATATAGAAGAACCTGTGAAATAAAAATTTTTAATTTCAAGTCACCCTTCACTTTATTATATGTACATGCAGTGGCAATAATTTTTTTCTGATGAAAGTTGAGTTTTTTATAATGCAATAGATTAGATTGTAAATCTGTTGTAAAATATCTTTAATCCGTTCTGGCAGATAGTTTATCTGTTGTAATAGGTTGTTCATTTGTTGCATTACGGCGATGCTATTTCTATGAATAATCTAATAATCTAAGTCTAATCTGTTGCAACAGT
>NW_025871858.1:0-2659 GCF_002878395.1 Capsicum annuum
AGCAAAAATTGAGTTTGGCCAAGAAGTGTTTAGAAAAATCTATTGCTCTCGATGAAATTGAATAAACAGATGATTGACAAGTTACAACAGACGCCACAACTAATGGAAAAGCAAACTGATATATACATCTGTTGCAACAAATTGTCCATATGTTGACAGTTATCTGACAAGTGAAATATATTTTGCAACAGATTAACAATCTGTTTCTTTCGAAAATACAACAAAAAGATAAAATGTTGTATTTAGATCTGCTCTTTTAAATTTACATATTAATAAAGTCACCAGGTTTATTTAAGTAACACCACACACAACACATAAATCCCAGATAGTTTGTGTCAGATGTGGAGTCTGCTGCGTCAGATATGGAGTCTAATGCAACAGATATGGAGTCTATTGGAATACATAGAAGCCTTGCTGGTGGTTTGATTTGTTCCATCAGTTGCTTCATCTGTTGCAACATCAACAACAGCATAAACTACAAATAACAAATAAAAAACATCAACAACAAGGAAAACAACAACATTTGTTCCAACAACATCATCAACTACAAAGAAGCATACATCTTATGTTCCAACACCATCAACAACAAGGGACGGACCCACATGGAGTCCTACGGGTGCGCGATCACAGACTGAACTCGTATCGAACTTTATATATGTATGTGGAAATAAAAAAATGTATATAATCTAATCAGTGAGCACCGATAGTAAGAGTTGTTTGGTTAGCCTAGTTGTTGTTTATGGATGCTTAAGGCTATTTATTTCTTTTGGTATTGAGTTCAATTCCCACTCAGCATATATTTTTTAAATTTTGGTAACCAACTCTTCTCTTCTTATTCACTTTAAACTTTTTATTTTTTTCTTCCTTACTCCTTGTGTTGATTGTTTGGACTCCAATATTTTTAAGGTAAGAAGCATCAACCGTCTAAACCACACCACACCACAAGTTCCAATAATGCCAAACCCACCAACAACACCACACCAGAAGTTCCAACAATTTCATCCCCACCAACAACATCAATAACAACATCAACAACAAAGAAAAAAATAAAATACATAAAAAAAATGATACGGCCAACAAGGCTTTTAAACTTCTCCCAACAGATGACTTTTTTTCGCATCTTATAATAAAAATTCTCGGTATGTTTATTCAACAATTAAAGTTCCTTCAATTTTTGTAAATAAATATGATATGGGAAAATGGTAATTAAATAAATAAAAAGATGTAAATAAAGTTGCAAGAAGAAGACGAGAATGAAAGAGCAATAGTGAATCATATCATACAATGTTAAAAGGGGGTCAAAACAGCAATTTCAATCGAGGAATATAAGATATGGATATCGATCGGTTTAGATCTGAATGAAAATTTTTGAGAAAGAGGAGAGAAAAAAAAGGTTGTGATAACTCTAAAGAGGATAGAAAGAAAAAAGATGAGAGATTTAGGGCTGAAGGACAGGAGGGGAGAGATGAGATAATTCTAATTTCTAGATGTGCTACCCTTAATATTAAATGACTAAACAAAGTGTATTTATTCAAATTTATATTTACAAAGCATAATTAATAAGGCTAATTTGGTAGTAAAATGAACCCCTAATTAATATTTTCTTGATGGGAGTGCCAAGTCAATATGAAAAGGAAGAAGTATTAGGGGTTTCAATATTTATTAATTAATATTCACTAATAATTTAAGGGGCATGAGGAAGAAAACAGGTGACATTAAAAAGACAGGACAAGACTACTCAATGAGATTTTTGAGTTATCCAAAAAACATTTTTTACCGCCTTTAGTAGTACTACTACTTTATCTACTCGGACAGCAGCTTGCTTAAAAATTAAAAGAAAATAAAAAGATTTTCAAACAGATATGGCGTCTGTTGCAACAGATTTAGATATCTATTTGAGAAATCCCAACAGCTTAGTCATCTGTGACAGCAGATGGAAATTTCATTTGATAACTAAATCAGAAATGTCATCTGTTACAATAGATATCAATATCTGTTTAAAAATTTCCAACACCTCAGTCATCCGTCATAATAGATGCAAATGTCTATTTGATAATTAAATAAGAAATGTCATCTGTTGCAACAGATATTGTTATCTATTTGAAATTCTCTAATAGCTCAATTGTTTGTTACAACGTATTTCATTGCAATTGATTTTGGATGAACTAGGGATGAAAGAATGAGCTCCTCATTAACTTAATGTTAAGATTAATAATAGTACCTACATAGATCTAGGTGGAACGAGGTATGAATAAATGAGCTCACAGGGTCAATTACAAATCCAATTGAGTCGCTGTATTTGCATGGTGTTAGTATTGCGTTCATCCTGACCCGAGTCGTCGATCGATCACTCTGAGTTGAAATGTGTTCTCATTAACTAAATGTTAAGATTAATAATAGTACCTATATGATATGATACAAATTTGGTATGTATCAAAAACAAGCCAAAAATAGTCCACAAACAAAGGGAAACCCGAGAGCTCAACAAACACCAAATCTCGGTTCCAACAACATCAAGAAACAAGGTGTAAATGACACCAAAAGCACTAACAACAACAAGAGATAAACAACAATAACGAGAGGAACAACACTACAATAACAACAATCCAACGGTTACAAGATTACAAGAACAACAAGAACCAAACAGTTCACTAGACTA
>NW_025871859.1:0-458 GCF_002878395.1 Capsicum annuum
TTATATATTCTGAATAATTACTAATTAATGATTTTTTAATTTTTCTAAAAGCTTCTCTATTTTTAAATGGTCTTCGCATAATTAATTTAATATTTTCGTAGGTAATTTTTTAACTTTAAATCTAATTCTAATTCTATAACTCTAATTCTAACTCTAATATATATCTCTTCCGTACTTTTTAATTTGCTGGGCTCTGATACCATTTGTAGGGGGGTGCGCGGATTTGTAGGTGTAGGTATAATAGACCATTTGTAGGGGGGTGCGCGGATTTGTAGGTGTAGGTATAATAGATTTTGTACATATTTGTGGGGAATCTATTTTATTTAGTGCGTGGATGTTATCTTTTAATAATTTACTTTTTTCGTAAGATGTATTCATTAATTATTTTATCCTGTAGTAATTACAGAGTTACAAATTATTATACAAGAATTTGTAACTCTGTAATTACTACAGGATAA
>NW_025871859.1:558-1177 GCF_002878395.1 Capsicum annuum
ATAATATCTTGGTGGATATCTAAATCTAATTTTATTATAATTAGGCAATATATATTTCATTCTTCTAGATTTTAAATGTGTTATTAATTTTGATTCAATACTAGATATTAATGTAATTAAATAGGCTAGTTTTTGTGGTTTTTCTTTTGTTTTATTTAGACTTATATATTCTGAATAATTACTAATTAATGATTTTTTAATTTTTCTAAAAGCTTCTCTATTTTTAAATGGTCTTCGCATAATTAATTTAATATTTTCGTAGGTAATTTTTTAACTTTAAATCTAATTCTAATTCTATAACTCTAATTCTAACTCTAATATATATCTCTTCCGTACTTTTTAATTTGCTGGGCTCTGATACCATTTGTAGGGGGGTGCGCGGATTTGTAGGTGTAGGTATAATAGACCATTTGTAGGGGGGTGCGCGGATTTGTAGGTGTAGGTATAATAGATTTTGTACATATTTGTGGGGAATCTATTTTATTTAGTGCGTGGATGTTATCTTTTAATAATTTACTTTTTTCGTAAGATGTATTCATTAATTATTTTATCCTGTAGTAATTACAGAGTTACAAATTATTATACAAGAATTTGTAACTCTGTAATTACTACAGGATAA
>NW_025871860.1:0-764 GCF_002878395.1 Capsicum annuum
GACTTGCAAGTCGGGTATGACGATACCCTACAGAACATGATATGTGATTGAATCAGAGGAAATTTGAATGCATTAATTTTACATGAGAAAGGTGGATGCCCGAAGAAGGCGTTTGAGTGTAAGGGCTCATCGTTGGAAAACGTGTTTGCTGACACGGAATTTTGGTACCAGGCTAAGTGATCTTTTGTACTACACTTTGTGTCATTCCCAAATCGGGACTATAGGTAGGAGCCCAGCATAAGTGATCTTGGGCACTACCAGTGGATCGAGACACCATGCTTTGTGGTCTTGAGTGTCTCTGCCTCACTTATACTCTAATTTCGGTGGCAACCGAGGTTAGACCGTTGGTGTAAATTATGTAGGGTATTCCACCTAGCTCAATTGCATTTCATTGTTGTTGAGAAACTATTGCGTTATGCCCATGTGTTTTCAAATGATTTGATACGAAATTGCTTTATAATGGCGCTCAACTATATTTTGTAAAAATATTATGTTTTATTTTGATATCTCTGCGTGCCAGTACTTTTGTGCTGACCCCCTGTAATACCCCGGGAAATTTTTCGTTGAAATTTTGTGCGTAAACGTGTTGGGTTCTATCTTCTAGAATGAATTATAAATTTTTTCGTGTAGAATGTCTTAGATTATGACCCGCCATTGCGTATAGTATCGAATAAGATTTCCAACGATATGTGGATCATCCAAAACGGACACCCGAGCGACGAGTTATGAACATTCCGATCGAACCGTGAATAGTAGTGAACAAT
>NW_025871860.1:864-1621 GCF_002878395.1 Capsicum annuum
ATATCTCTGCGTGCCAGTACTTTTGTGCTGACCCCCTGTAATACCCCGGGAAATTTTTCGTTGAAATTTTGTGCGTAAACGTGTTGGGTTCTATCTTCTAGAATGAATTATAAATTTTTTCGTGTAGAATGTCTTAGATTATGACCCGCCATTGCGTATAGTATCGAATAAGATTTCCAACGATATGTGGATCATCCAAAACGGACACCCGAGCGACGAGTTATGAACATTCCGATCGAACCGTGAATAGTAGTGAACAGTAAAACGTGCAGGAAAAAGTACCGAGGCCTGACGTATTTTTGATCCAACTTTAAACAATCGTAAATCCTTGTACATAATGACTGGGTGATCGACTATATATCAACGGAAAGCTCTGCGAGTCCTCTTTCCAATGAAATTGGTTTCATCCTATTTGTCTATCGGAGCAAAAAGTTATGGTCGATCTACTTCATCCTATCAAAAGTGAATTTTTTGGTCAACTTCAAACGATCATAACTCCTCATACACAATGATCTGGGTGAGATACTATATATCAAAGGAAATATATGAGAGTCCTTTTTCTAATGAAATTGGTTTCATCCAATTTGAATATCGGAGTAAAACGTTATGGTTGATCTACTTCAGACTATCAAAACAGTCCACCAAAGGACAGATTCGAGAATTATTTGATTTTTAGGGGCGTTTTGGTCATTCTCCCTCACCCAAAATCCGTCCAAACCCTATATTAAAGTCTATTAGAAGCATTGTATGTTATATT
>NW_025871861.1:0-1167 GCF_002878395.1 Capsicum annuum
CCAACCCAATTCAATCGGCTTCAAACGGTAGGTTAATTTACTACAACAAATGGTCGGTAGCAGGGCTTTCCAACTTCATCATTAATTTTCACTTGTATATTAAATATTAATTATTTAGAGGCTAAGAACCTAACTCGTTATTTTATGAATTCACTCCCTTACCATAGGTTTTTCCTCTCTTTTATTTTATAATTTATGACGAATCTTAGATAAATCCGCAATCCATTTCACTTATTTTCTACGATTGATTGGTAATTAGATCATAAGATTGGTCTTAGTCTAAAGTATTAATAGAACATACTAAGATAAACACCGGTTGTAATTTTGATATTCACCCAAAACTTTAAATTGAATATTTTACAAAATATTTGATACTGAAATAAAGTCACGACATAAGAAAACTAACCAAAAGCTCGAGTTCTAAGTACAAAAATAAAGAATAGCCAAACTATTGTCAATGGTTATTGGAGAAACTTTAGTCTTTTACTAATCTTTTTCCCTTAAGAGAATGAAAATAAATTTAAGTCCATGTCAAGCATTTTGACCATATCCTTTATGTGAGTAGCAAATTTATTTTTCAAAGGATCCACGTGACATCTTCTCTCTTAATTCTATTCTAATATTGGAACGTTAAAAAAATAATAAAATAAAATAGATAAATTTGACATTTCAACTAAAATGAAGTAAAACATTAATATTTTTTTTTATATAAGAACGCAGTTATAAACCTATTTAGTTGGATATCATATAATTTAAGAAATACAAAAAAAATCCTATATGTTTCAAGTTATCAATTTATAATAATGGGTAGACATGCATGAAAATGAACATATGAACCTTCGGCTAATCCTCCAATCCCCTCCCTACCAATTTCTATTAATACAAAAGAAATAATAGCCTCTGCAGCAAAATATCATAGCGTGCAAACACTAACAATATTTTTCACAAAGTGACAGTGATGTATATTGATCACTAAAATAGAATTAAGACCTTCACGTTAACTTTTGAAAATTTTAGACTTTGAATCAAATTAAGTTCTTAACCTATAATAAAATTCTAAATAAATGTAAATACCGCATTTTGCTCACAAAAAGATAAAGAAACAACAAATTAAAGCCATCTTTTATTGATTAACATGACTTCTTTTAATTTTAGTCTAACAATCAA